>NC_091821.1:215630405-215862905 GCF_038994185.2 Dermacentor albipictus | reverse complement strand
ATTCCTTCAGCATAACTGCGAGTCGGGCTAGTTGGAACAGATTCATCTTACAACTTTTTGTGCGCAAACAAACAGGGGCAAAGAATAGGAGCAACACAAGGACTAGCGCTTTCTAACAAATTGTTTTATTTTTGAACAACCACCTGCTTAAATACCCACAGATCTGCGCGATCTAGTGAACAGAGCGCACCTATAGCGCATATAATACCCACAGATCTGCGCGATGTAGTCACCAGAGCACGTCTATAGCACATATAACAACACTTGTGATAAAAAGACGTGAACCAAAGCCACCCGGCCAACATAAAAACAGTAAGGTGCATGAAACAACCACTTACAATAAAATGCGTTAAAGATGTGATGACAGAAGTGAATTTTCTTTATCCATCAATGAAACAGAAGGATGGCTGATGCATTTTTCCTTTTGTTTTCCAATCCAGTGTGCTTCCACGATTTCTTTCGCGGTTTGATTCTTAGTAACATTTTGGGGGGAAGCATAGACAGAGAGTTGGCCAAAGGTTTAGAAGGTGTAGTAAATAAGGTATATACAGATATGTCGATGACTACTTGATTTTAGGCTGTCATGTAGGCAAGGGTGCTTTCAGGAATAGGGTTGTAGAAGCATTCCGTTCTCTGGGCAAAGGCTTAACATTTACTTCTGAAGTACCGGTAGATAATAAGTTGCAATTTCTTGATGTCAAGTTAGAAATCCTACCGGAACACGTGTGTTGGTCATTCTCACCCCGAGCTGGAAAACCGCTAATGAACTATGCCTCAAACCATTCCAGGCTTGTGAAGAATGGCGTAGTCATTTCGTGTTTCCGGTCAGCGTTGTTGAAGTCATGTCACTACACTGTAAACATTGCATTTTTTGTGCGAGTTGATAGGTTGAGAAAGGCTGGGTACCCGCTCGCTGTGATGCTGGCGTCATGCGCTAGACTAATGAAAAAAACCTAAACAGGATAAAGAACAATGCACAAAGAATCAAAGGCAGAATTATTTAGCTTGCAAGGTTTCAGTAATTCCGTATGCGCACGGCCTTTCACACAGACTTAAAAAGGTGGCTGCTAGTTACGAAGTAAAAGTGGTATTTTCCGCAAAAAACAAAATAGGTAGTGTGTGTTCTAAGGTTAAAAATAAGTTCGAAAGTAAGGATGATCTAAAGAAAGAATGTAGTGTTAAACATCCGCGCAAAAACCAATTGGTTGATTGCGCGAAGAACGTTGTTTATCAAATTCCTATGACGTGTGGTCATGTGTACGTAGGGCAGACTGCGAGATGCATTAATACGAGGTTAAGGGAACACTTGTCTAGTCTGAAAGCTCGCCCTAGTACGCAATTGGCAATGCATTGCCAAGAACATGTTTGATTACCTTGTCTTAATAGCACCGACATTTTGTATAGGCATAGGAATCAAACCGCGAGAGAAATTGTGGAAGCACACTGGATTGAAAAACAAAAGGAAAAATGCATCAGCCATCCTTCTGTTTCATTGTTGGATAAAGAAAATTCGCTTCTGTCATCACATCTTTAACGCATTTTATTATAAGTGGTCGTTTCATGCGCCTTACTGTATTTATGTTGGCCGGGTGGCTTTGGTCCACGTGTTTTTATCACAAGTGTTGTTATATGTGCTATAGACGTGCTCTGTTGACTAGATCGCGCAGATCTGTGGGTATTTAAGCAGGTGGTTCTTCAAAAATAAAACCAGTTGTTAGAAAAGCGCTCGTCCTTGTGTTGCTTCTATTCTTCGTCCCTTTTTGTTTGCGCACAAGAAGTTTTAAGGGTCATTCCTTCGTGTTTTCTTTTCCTTCCTCTGCAAGCGAGTGGGCTGGTGCCCCTTTCAGTAGACAATTGCTAACCTTCTTCCCTTATGAATAATAACAATAATAATAATATTAATAATAATAATAATAATAATAATAATAATAATAATAATAATAATAATAATAATAATAATAATAATAATAATAATAATAACAGCAGGTGTCCTAATGCTGCGCGACGGGATTGTCAGTTACAGCGGGGGATCAGTGGTCGTCATTCTCCGACCGCAGGACAAACACGCAGTTTTTTTCTTTTTTTTTTTGTTGAGCACGAGTAATGATATTCTTCTGAGTCGTCACCGTGCACATGCAGCAGAGCCATCCTCCTCACGTCTAGAGTACAACGTTTTATGAAATTCGATTCTAAATCAGTCTTCGGATGCTGGGTCTGTTCCAGACAGTTGTCTGCTGTTCGCAGCAGGCACTTGGAAAAGGACACCTCGTTATTCCCCTGGTGAAACACTGTGTAAATATAGTCCGTGGAAGCTCTTCACACCTTTCTTCTGTCACATTTTACTGATATGCGCCTAGCAACTTCACCGCTATGTTTTCCAACGACTCCATGCCAGAATCGTCTGCTGCGAAAGCTTTCACCGTCGCTTATAATAACGCTCAGGGCGCGCTTTAAAGAAACTTGGAAGATATGTCTTAATAACGACTTTTATGTGTTGTAAAGTTGGTAGTCAGAATTGTCTGCGATGCGAGTGTGGTTTCGGATACAGCAGGCAACTGTGGTGGTGCCATTCGCCATGGCTTTCCCACTGTTGCTCTCGTCCCCAATTACACGTACTTCTCCCCCATACCCGCCCCTTCTATATGTCATGGTCATGAGCGCGCACGGACGCAAACCCTGTCGCCCGAGCCGTTTCTCTTCACGCTTTTACTGGTGGGACGATAAGCGGTACTGAGAACTGGAGCGGGTCGCCGCATCCGCCGGCACTCGCGCGGTCTGCAGGGGGAATCGGACGCCGTCCCGAAGCGGTTCTGCGTATTGATTCAGACAGGAGCCTCCCGTTAGTGAGCATCTCCGTCTCTCTTTCTTGCGCCTTGGTAATAATGTCCGTCTCATTTAAATCGCCTCCCTCGTAGGATCCGCTAGCGCCGTGGAGTCGGCGGGCACGACAACAAGGCCGCCACCGCGAAACGCAAGAGGAAACATATATCAGCCACCCTGGCACGGCAGCCGCGCAAACTTTGTCTCCTCTCTCTCTCGCGCGAGAAGACACGCAGTGGCGTCACGACACAGTTCTCGACACTCGGCACGTGCGATTGGCTGGACGGTGCCGCGGTGCGCGGAACGCGGAGAAGGAGACGCCTAAGAAGGGGGGGCGGTTGGCAGCTCGGCAAACACCGTTCCGGCGTGCTTTCCCAACGCTGGCCGTGCCCCAAAGAACGCCGGGCTAGGGACCGAGCAAAAGCGTCGCCGCCGCTCGAGCTGTGCGGGTGTCACGCCAGTTAACTCTTCGATACGCTTCGGCGCCAGCCGCGGTTGTGCCATATTTTCCTTGAATAAATATGTCCCGGCAGGAGATAACATGCGCAGTTAGCCAGCCTTCTTAAACTATGCGATTGCCTTTACTCTCTTGCTGTTCTTTTTTTTTTCTTTTCTTTTTTCTTTTTTGCGGGCACTTTGACCCATGAGCACGTGCAAGTCCGAATGCGAAATCGTTTTCTGACGCGCTAATGACGCAGTCTGCTTGGAATATAAAGGAAAACGGAGATTTGGCTGTGACTCAAAACTACCCGTCGCAAGACAAGACGAAAAGTATGAACTAATGGTTACCCAACAGGTACTCTCCTCACGAACGAACAGATATTGATTTATACAGCAGGATTGAGTCCTACGCTTTGATGACACTTCCTGCAAAGGGCTTTTGTCATGTTCACTATGAACGCGGAAAAAAACAGAAACCTGTAAAATACCTTCGGTAAGCATGCTGTTGGAAAAGCGGCTAATTAGCATTTAAGTCTAACACTTAGCTAAGTTCCACATACCCACCGTGTTTGCTTAGTGACTATGGTGTTTGCCTGCTAAATACGAGGTCGCAGGATTGAATCCCCGGCACGGCGGCCGCATTTCGAAGGGCCGAGAATGCGAAAGCACCCGCGTACTTGGATTTAGGTGCCATGGAGGTTAAAGAACCCAACGTGGTCCAAATTTCCGGAGCCTCCCCCTCCCCCCCCCCCCCTACGACGTGCCTCATAATCAGATCGCGGTTTTGGCACGTAAAACCCCATAATTTTTTAACGTATACATGCCACCACAATACGTAGAAAAAATATATTGGCCGAGTTGCTTGCTTTTTGTCCCACGAATTCTCGCTTCCAACATGGTTTTACTTTACGTTGCGTCCTAACATAAATTCGATAAGCCATTTCTTTTGTAGGGTTCTATTGTTGTAGAGCATATAATTCGCTATCACGCCGTTGGCAACCACGCTTCGCTAGTACCAATGCTTACGAGTGCAACTGAGTAGTCAAAAGCTAATGATTCCGACCTTTTCATGCGCTTTCTTAGCACTAACTACTAAATCCCACCTAGAATTATTGTACTATTCTGAGCCTGAACTTAGTGACATGCTTCAAGGCTAGCTGATATTGTACGCATCATTTTCTGCCATTTCTCGCTATTTTTCTTTCATGCAACAATTTTATCATGACTACCTGAAGTTACACGCCCACCTTCCTATGCCTCTAGGGAGTCTTGCGCGGGAGCGGCCGGGGCGGTTGCAATAGCAAGGAAAACGAAGGTCAGTACAAACCCAAACACGGCTAATCGCGGAGCTTTTATGCGTCCAAAACGCTCTGCAATTTCTGCCCTTGGCCAGCGAAATTAGTCCCGAGTCAAATGTCTCTCGACACCGCTTGTCCCGGCACTGCGTTCCGACGTTGAAGGGACGGCGAACATGGGTCGCATCGTCGCGCGATGGCGCGCGCATGTCAATCGCGTTCGACACACGGCGACATCGATTCAGAGCTAGCGCAGCGGTATTTATGAACTCTCGACATCCAGACACCACGGTTGCTGCTATGACTAAAGGCGTTCTGCTAATGAGCACGAGGCCGGTCGCGGGCGCTATTCCCGGACGCGACCGCCAGATGTTGGCAGGGGCGGAATGCAAAAGTGGCCGTGTACTGAAATTTAGGCGCCCGCTGAAGAACCCCAGGTGGTCTCTAATTTAATCCAGGTCCTTGCACGGTGTCGTCTTCAGCAGACGAACTGCTTCAGGGCGTAAAACGCGCACCCTGATTAATGGCAGTAATATTTCTAAATGCAGAGTTAATGTTAAGTATTATTATCACCAACATCGGCAACCGTTTACCGGTCGCTAATCGCGAATCCAAAGAGCGCTGAGTGACTTTTTTTTCTGTATACGCGACTTCTAAGTTCAGATAACGCGTAGTTGTAATGAAGCAAGTAGCGAGTATAATAGGCGCTTGTTATTAGGTGGTTACCGTGTTTCCTGCTTTAAACGCAGTGCGTGCGTGTGCATTTGCGTGTGTGCGTATGTGTGTGCATGCGCTTGTGTACGTGTATGTGTGTTTGTGTGAGTATGTGTGTACGTGCGTGTGTGTGTGTGTGTGTGTGCGTGTGTGTGTGTGTGTGTGTGTGTGTGTGTGTGTGTGTGTGTGTGTGTGTGTGTGTGTGTGTGTGTGTGTGTGTGTGTGTGTGTGTGTGCGCGCGCGTTTGTGTGCGCGCGTGTGTGTATCCGTGTGCATGCGCGAGTGTGTATGCGTGTGTTTGTGTGTTACTTCGAACACTACAAGCAAACATTGAAAGTCGCAAAAATATTGCAAGAAAATATTGGAAAGTTGAAGAGAATCGTCATAAACGTTGAGTTCCGTGTTTCTGCATTTGAACATGGCCAAGTAGACTGACATATCCGGCGTGAAATTATTCGTACAATATACATATGATTACGCATGCGGCATCGTGAAACGCGGTTCGAGATGCAAACATTCATGTGACGCAGTTGGGGGGGGGGGGGGGGGGTATATAAAGCTTTGCCATACCGCGCGATTAAGCAGCCTGTCTTGCCACTGCTGCTGAAGCGACTATGTGGCCAATCGGGAGTTGCGCAAAGCGTCAGTCGGAATCAGCTCGTGGGAAGAGGGAAGGGCGACATCGGCTTCATTTTACGAAACGTTTTTACGTCACAAAGGGCGGGTTGGGACGTAGAGCCCTGTTTCGCGGTTTCGCTTCCTTAATTAGGTAAATTATATGAATTATTTGACGCTTGTTAATTCAGTCTGCATGGCCATCTTGAAATGAACAAATTCTCAACTATACTTTTACTATGCTTCCCTTCTAATTTCCAATTAAACATGTGCCGTACAACTTACAACTAAAGGGTAATACAATTAGTGCAATTAGTGAATGAATGGAATTAGCTGTTGTTGTTGTTGTTGTTGTTAATGATCTCCGCCTCTGCAGAGAATTCATCTATACTGACGCAATGCGAGTAAATTTTGGGAGATTTTTTTTATGGAAGTGTTCGAAATAAAAAACAGTAACACTGTATGGTGTACTACATGTAAAGCGACAAACACGGTAACCGCCTGCTAAGAAGTGCATATTATATTTTCCACTTACTTCATCTCGTATAAGATTTATGTCAACATAGTCACATAAACAGAAAAGGATTTTTATACTATATTTAGGAGATATTGGCCCCTTTATTTGTCTCTGGCTACCCCTTTTCACATATAAACGCAAATAATGGAGGCCACAGATACGAAAAAATCACATAAGATCACACTCAAACTTTAAGTCCCGTCACATTTAAAAAAGAGACACGAGAACACCGAAACACAAAGTCCAGTCACATAACTACACTAAAGTCAGGGCACATAAGAAAACACCGAATAAGTTCGACACGAAGATGCATAAATCCAGGCACAGAATGGAAAGAAGTCAGGCCAAGTTAAACATATACATTGAGCTTACAAGAGAAGATAAATATTCTACTCAATAGTGACAGTAATGGTCGAAACAACAGAATTACGATGAAATCCCAGTGGCATAGAAACTGTTGCTAATAAGCCTATATTTAGCTATATTACAACGAGATTTCATATGCGTAAAATATATAATTATATACCGTGCGCAAGGGTACCACCACATCGCTTACAGGACATTTTGAATCCTCCTGGAAGCACGCTTCTTCTTTTAATGGGGGTGCATGATGCGGATGCATCTCGCAGAAAGCAAAACAGGAGTTGCGCGGTCGAGATCGTAGCCACGCTAGTGGGAATGCTGCAGCGGCGCATCGTCGTATTGTCTTAAAGGGGTATAATGCACAGGCATCGTACATGCCATTAGTGGTAAACGAGAGCACCTAGAGTAGGCAGTCAGTCCAGGTTATCTCACATAAGTGAATGCCGTGCCGCGCAGAGACGAACGAAGCGATGATGGCGCGCCTTTCACGTGCTCTCCACCGCCCCTTGCAACCGGCGCCTCCCCACCTGAAAGCAGGCAACGTGGGCCTATGTGGTCCTGGAAGAAACGAATTCTGCGGTTTTACGTGCCAGAACCACGATCTGGTTGTGAGGCTCGCCGCAGCGGAGGGCTGCGGATTAATTTTGACCACCTGGGTTTCTTTAACATACACTTAAATCTAAGCACAGGAGCGTTTTTACATTTTCACCTCCATCGAAGTGCGGCTGCCGCTGCTAGGATCGAACCTGCGACCTCGAGCTAACAGTGCAACGCCATAGCCAGTGGGCTACTGCGGTAGATCCGAGAGTCTCTCGTCGCGGAATGGCTTACTTGCACCTGTTTCGCAGGCCTGCGTCGGTAGGGAAACAAAACAACGGTAATGCTTTTTCGTCGGCGCGCTTGCAAACCGGACCGGCACGCAGGTGCACAACAAATGTTAGGCCTTGTCGCTTTCAAGAAGTATCGCTGTCCCCGCACAGGGAAAGATGTGCAGTGCTCAGAAATTGGAACGCGAACAGCAACGAACAGCAAAGAACTGAATTTTAGTCGTATTTGCATGGAAGTACAAGAGGTATAATCATTCCGTAGCCGGTTTCTAAGCATGGAGTAGTTCCAAGTGTACGTTTTTGAGTCTCACTTAAGCCGTGGTCGCAAATGCAGGTGAACCTGGAAACCAAACAATGCCTTGGAGTAGTCCCGAAATTGTTCGAGTTCAAATTTTTGAGCACTGTACAGAAACCGAGCGGCAACTTGCACGTTCCGCCGAAAATTTTTCCACGCCGCTAACACCAGCTGACCCTTGCGCAGAAATTGGCGTACGCACTGAACGCTTATGGCGTCCGTAAGGCGTCCGTCCGGCGTTCGCTCCGACGACATTATACAGGTATCTGCACCAGCACCGCGGTACATCCACTGCGACCGCTATATGAAACGCTCCCATAGCGTTGGGCGGGTATTTCATTCGCAGGAATATTGAAGGATCCTGATCATGTCATGCTGTTGTCAAAAGTCACCCCCAAGGAATAACTGTTATTCGACGTTGTGCATACGAATGTCTATAACCTTCAGCACTTAGAGACATCACACTTTGTGAACGCGATAAGTCCATATTTTCCGGGTAATGCTGTGAAACCTTTGAACCACTGGGATTTCTCGATGGAGTTTGTGGTTCTCCGTAATCTCGCTTCCTCTATTCGTCGGTTGCGCCCAGAGCATCATCTGCAGAGACACCATCTGCTTAAAGGGATATGGCTTAGAGGGCCCATTGACGTCGTTATGCACTTTTTCAGACCAAAGAAGCAGACCTAAAACACTGCTTTGTGGAATACCATGAAATATGAATCTAGCATTGGGATTCGTATCGCCAATATGTGTCAACATGTAAACCGACTTCTCGGTGAGAAAGCTTCTAGTGATACATGCGACAGAGTCGCCTCAGTGGTTTCATGTCATACGTAGTCAAATTCTCCTTTTATATCGAGCGACACGGCTACAATAATAGCATCACTAAGTCTGCTACGCTCAGCACAGCTCGTAAGGGCAGTATTGTCGTCATTATTGCTGTAGCCATTCATGGAATGCAGACGCGTTCAGCTTATCACAGTCTAAGCGCCGAAGCACCACCTTTTCCATGACCTTCCCGACGCAACTTAGAGAAGCAGTGGGACGTTACGACTGTAGGCCCTTTGAAGGCTTGCCGGGTTTTATAACATTATGAGGCTAGCGCAATTACAGGTAAGCTCAAGACGAGCAGCCTGCGCAGGTATTTTGAAGACATGAAGCAATCAAGCTTTTGCGGGTCGTCCATGGTGTGACAACGCGGAGAAAATCTGAGCCCGGAGGGGCTAGCTGACTTTAGAGCAGAAGCTCTCTGAAGCATCCCCGCCGCTAACTCCGCAATGGAGGACGACACACTTAAATGGGTAAAGTTAAAAGGATTCGCACAATACTCTATGTTGTCGTGAACGGCTTTCTTGGATCAAGCTGTACGCAAAATAATATCCAGCTCCATACTGCCAGCATATCAAGGTGCCTCAAAACATGCTTTTATTCGCGCCTACAATATTTCTAAAGCTGTCTAATGTGATTTTTCTGAAGCTTATTACGACAATGCCATTAGTGCCGTCACTTTACATCTTGTAACGCTGATTGCACTCTCACGTGCTATTTTAATAGGGAGACAGTTCTTGAAAGTATTTAGTGTGAAGTACCGTTATATTTCCGCTTCGGTTCCTTATGTTTTCAGTGATGAACTGAAAGCATCCGGAATGCTCATGCATACAAGTAATATTTTAGTTCTAGGATTTATTTATGACCAGTGACAACGAATAGCGTTCGACACTGCTTTTCCATCAATTTTGTGATCACGCAAGAAGGTCTTTTCAAGGCCCACCAAGTGTAAGGCTCACTTAAATGTCACCTCGATGCCGGCAAGTGAACGGATTACTCAGAGCAGCAGCACATGCATAAAGTAGTGGCGAGCACGTTAGTGCTCGCCACTGCGGATAGTCTCCAATGCCAGCATGTGGCCAGCGCTACGGCCCCTACCGACGTGCGCTTTGAAGGGTGGGATGAGCCACCAACGAAATGAACACCTTCGCGCACAGCGTTGAAGTGGTGGTGGCATTCCTTACAAAAAGACTGAGTGAAAGAATGTCTGCAAGCTTCGGTGTTTCTGAATGTCATGCTAGACCAACAATCACAGTCGCAATCCTGCATGAAGACCACACATCTCCATAATTATTAACTAAGCAACTTCGTTAGCCCCGGAACTTCATCGTCAGACAGTGTGAAACCTGTTACCTAGCTCTACTCTATTTATAGCGCACGGCAGGCTGAGCTGGTTAGGACTGTCGATGCGCGAGGCGCTTCGCAACAGGAAATCTGATGTAGAGACTTATGTGTATATCTTTTTTCAAAGAAGTAACGATAGAAAGGTGTTCCAACGGCCCTTACGTGAAGGGTGCGAGATCAAAAGAACGTCGGTCAACATAGATTATTGAACGGCTTTATCGATGCTCTCTTGCGTCATGCCGAACGCTGCTTCCCTCGTGGTGCCGTTTTTCAGGCCCCAGTCATCTACTTCACGGCAAGAAAAAGGCAGTGTCACGGCCATTGGGAGTTACCGAATAGCCAGACATTTTTCCATAGTAGAGTGTATAAGCGCCACTGTACGAGGACCTAGGAAGAAACAGGTACGTAGATACAGCGCTTGCAAACCGGACCGGCACGCGCTGTGTCTGTGTATCTGTTTCTTCCAACGTCCTCGTACAGTCGCGCTTATAAACTCTAGTATGGATTCTAACCAACTAACCCGCCAACGTGTTTTAACCAGACATTTTTGTTTGCTTGCTTTTTGAACGTGTCACAATTTCACTGCACAGTGGATAAGAAAACTGGACATAAACCATTGGAAGATGGTTGTTAAAGTCTCAACTATCTCAACAACACCAACAACAAAACTATCTCAACAAGTTCAGTCTGTCTTTCTTATAACTTAGCATTTTTGTTCTTGCGTTTTTAATATGAGCTCTGTGGACAAGAGAGAGAGAGAGAGATAATTTAATCGAAAGAATGCAGAGGGGTTGGCCTGAGCTAAGGCGCTCTAGCCTGCTACTCTGCACTCTGCTACCCGGAGCTGTCTACTACGCCGTCTCCATTGGCCCTAGTGTGGCTTCGGTACGGTAAACCTGCGGACAAAGTAGTCGATCAGGCTTACCGTACCGAAGCCACACTAGGGCCAATGGAGACGGCGTAGTAGACAGCTCCGAACAAATTTCGACTCCCTTAAGTTATTTATTTTACACAGCGAAGTACATACTATAGGTGTATTTGCACCCTGCCCCAATTCGAATGCGGTGCCCGAAGTCGGCAGTTACAGCGTTTATAACGTTTAGTTATAGCGTTTTGCTGCTGAACATGCGCAGAAAACTCTTTAACCGCTTTGCAGCTGCCGCAAGTATGCCATAGCCGAAGGAAACTAATGCACTATCTGCCGCAGTGCTCCCCTGTTGTGAGTATTTTCGTTTATTATTTTTTCTCTCACCAGAGACTCCTTAACTCCGTTTCAAAACTGTGTATACATACATACATACATACATACATACATACATACATACATACATACATACATACATACATACATACATACATACATACATACATACATACATACATACATACATACATACATACATACATACATACATACATACATACATACACGTAAGTGTGTTGTTTTCATCCACTTTCAATTCCATCAATTTATAATTTCTTCAATTCAATTCGTAAGTACAAGTGATTTCCCCTGTGTTGTCCTTGGTGTCTTTGTTGGCTTCTGATAATATGATTATATATATATATATATATATATATATATATATATATATATATATATATTCTCTAATGCGATCCCGACGTGGGAGCCGCCTGCGTCAACCTAGGTGTTGATCTTCAGGACATTAAATAAAGTTCATCATACCATACCATACCAATGCGATCCGAATCCGTTGTTTGCATCAAGGTAAGGAGATAGATGTTCGCCGTGGCAATGAGGTACCCTTCCATGTCGTTGATTGATTGATTGATTGATTGATTGATTGATTGATTGATTGATTGATTGATTGATTGATTGATTGATTGATTGATTGATTGATTTCAACGTCACAAAGCAACGCTGTGGCTATGAGAGACACTGCAGAGGAGGGCACCGGATTAATTTCGACCACGTGAAGTTCCTTAGCGTGCGCCTAAATCACAGTACGCGAATCTTTTTTTTTTTTTGCATTTAGCCTCCGTCGAGACGCGGCCGCCGTACGCCTGGAATCGAACCTGCAACCCCTTATGAAAATGGTTAAGCCCTTTATGTTTACTGTATGTTTCCCGCAGTTCACATGAGGAAATGTCCTTTATGTTTCCTCCATGTTGAAATTTGGCCACTGCTTTTATGTTTCCTTCGTGTGTCCTCCCTTTATGTATCCCTTATGTTACCGTACTTTATGTTTCCTCCATGTTGAAATTTGGCCCCTGCTTTTATGTTTCCTTCGTGTGTCCTCCCTTTATGTATCCCTTATGTTACCGTACTTTATGTTTCCTCCATGTTGAAATTTGGCCACTGCTTTTATGTTTCCTTCGTGTGTCCTACCTTTATGCATCCTTTATGTGGCCGCAGTGATGAAATCCTGTATTTTACGTAGACATGCATAGATGAAGAGTTCCGTGTGCACATTTTATTTTTATAAACATTTCATGAGTTAAAAAGTTTTGCATTGGTTTTCATTGTAAGGTTACTGTTCCCTACATGATGCAGCGCACGGATTGGAACTCTGCTATGGCACAGAAATTCATGCCAATTTGTTCTAAAATTACAAAGTAATTAGACTTCATAGATTATTTCAGTATAACACTTGGAGTGCCATGTGTACGTTCCTCACTGCAGTGCTGCTGTTCTAGTTATGTCTTTGTTACTAATATAAAACGTAATGTTTGGGTAGAAAGATCAGGTTGGATCAGTGCTCGCACTTTTAAAAGAAAGTTTTGACTATACTTTGCAAAGGTTTGTCTGAAACTACGAACAGTTTATTGGACTATCTGGATGTTACTGCAATTTGCCACGTCTGCTCACAGCAGACCTCTGGAATGTGGTGCTTGGGACCTGAAAAACAAAACAAAAGCCAATCTTTTTCACTCATTCAAAAATATTCATATAAGCAAGAACAGCCTGGCCTGTATGCACACAGCTAAGAAACGTGGAGCAGTCAAAAACAGCTCATAAAAACATCAGGGCAACACAGAAGCTTTTAACTAATTGTTGGTTGAAACAGACTGAGCTGCCAGTCCACTCAGGTACTAAACTGCTCACAAATTCTTTTAAACATTTCTGCAGCAGCTGCTAAGTAGTACATGACATTTAGGAGTAGGCAACTGGCCAACAAATCTTTGTGTGCCTGCTTGTACAGATGTCTCGTAGTTATATCTCAAGTGGTTACACGGTTATATGGTAAAATTCAGGCGGGAATAAACCCAGCAGCAAACATCAGACTACTTGGGAAATTATCACCAAAACTCAAATATCTAGTAAATCAAACGAACAATCGATTACGAAGGGTCTAAAACCTTGGGAAATTATCACCAAAACTCAAATATCTAGTAAATCAAACGAACAATCGATTACGAAGGGTCTAAAACCTAGGCCGCGATTTTGTAGCGATCCCTTTTCCGATGCTACTCCTTTTGCTCATTGATCTGACCGACATTCGGCTATCGTTATTAACTAGAACAGCCAGCCATGGAAGGTGGGTTATAAGAGTGGCAAACATCGAGCGGAAAGCATCGCAAGACACTGTCTTTAACAATCGCAGGCACTGATATCCTGTTCTTCGGATGAAAATATTAATTAAAACGAGCGTCTGATTAACATGCCTCGATTAAAAAGAAATTTCGCTGTTATGTCGGTCTATATTTGCCCTACAATATAAAAGACAAATACGCGAGCACGTCGAACACAAACAATGCAGACAAGTTCTCGCGAAGCTGGACTTCAAACTGAATACTATCAATAAAGTAATCTTCACACAAGCTAATATCTGTTCAAGTGTCAAACATCGCAATCGCGTGCCAACTCGCGATGCCCGTGACACATCGACATGTAGTACAGACGTAACTTGCGGAAATTCATATCTACGGAAGGATTTCTTGCCGGGAAACTACCGAGAAAACAGTAACTTTCAGCGTTTACGTAAATATTTGCCCATTAAGTCCAAGCGATCAGCGGTGGTAGCACATCACTCCATAAAGCAAGTATAAGCGGTAAGAAATAATACATTTCACGGAAACTCCCCTCGTGAGACGCTTTGCTAAATGTGCAGAGCAACATGGTCAACATACGCTCAGAACGTGTTCTGTTGTCGTTCCACAAAGCTTACTACATGAACCAGAAGCTGCGAGAATGCGCGCAAGCGTCAGACCTGCTTACCTTCAATGTGGTCGGCAAACGGCTCCTTTGTCTCGCAAGCACCACGCGACGACGCTCTTTCCGGCGCGAACACTGTCGAAGTGCCGATGAACACCCACGCACGAAAGCACAACTTTCAACAAATTCTTCCACGCACCATAATTCGAAGCCACAGTATCAGGTATTCCACGAGCGAACGCGGACAGGCGAGAACAAAGGCAGCTCGGACGGGCGCTGTAGTACACATAAGACACTGGCGTATCACAGGAAACATAAGGCGAACTAATGGCGTTACACGAGTCCAGAGGTTTCTTGATGGTTAATGCACACGGTACGGATCACAGTTTGTTTAGGCACTTCAAAAATATGATTAAATTACCGTGTAACTGCAACGAGCACTCTCACCACCCACAGCAACACAACGTGGCCCAGCTCACCGTCAACCGTTACACTGCAGCAGCGCCGCACTGCGGTTAACAAGTGAATTTAGCCTCCGAGATCTGCATTTCCATTTAGGGCGTACATGTTGAAAAAGCACTTCGAGACTTAAAATAATCGTAGCTGGAAGGAAGGCTGGTATTTAAACACAAATTATTGAATTTAAAGTGTCTTGGTGCGCTGCCTTGTTTTTTAAAGTATATACTGAGATTTTAGATGAACTATGCACGAACTTTTGCCGGCGGATACGAGCCAATCAGCGCGCATCATGTGCAGCTCCGTCGCTTGGTATGGCGCACGGTGTGCGGGCAGCCGCGACAGCTGTGACACCCACCGATCAGAAATTCGGAATCGCCACACATATACACGCTTCTTATGGCGCCCAGTGGCGTGTTTTTGAGAATGTCAGGCCTTATCTTGAATAGGTAGAACCATATTTCCCGTAGCGTAAGGAATAAAGGCAACAAAATGTGGCGATGGCTGGCTTGCAGCGGCAGCGGAACTTCGGCCAAAGCGAAGCAGGCGTACTGCTTGCATGCTCGCGTAATCAAATACGGCCATACCCCGCACACAACTTTCATACTCAGCCAACTCACAATTATAAATTATTCAGTTGTACGGCCAAGCAAGCATTTACGGGATCCGCGCTGCCCTTCTTCTACGCGTGCTAATATCGACACAGCAGTTACTCGTACTTGTGGTCAGCGCGAAAGCGACGAGAACAGCTACTTAAATGGTTGTATAATCATATACGCTCACTAGCAAAGCGGCAGATTGGCCGCGGAGGCGTCCGCCTCTATTGCGGTTCATGTAGCGCAAGCCATCGAACACTGCGCGTCGTGCCACCGCGTCTCCAGTCGCCGCGCAATTGTTATTTGTCGTGAGGGATTATTCGCTGCATGAGGCTTTGATGTACGTATTTAGTGTTGATGGCGCGTATTGATCAATACGGCCAAGATAGATAGGGAGGGGGAAGCAGGTGCACCCCCCCCCATTTTTTTTTTACTTTGATACGCCAGTAGTTAATACATCATTCAGGTAGACTATCTATCTGTAGCATCTGTAAAAAGATAATCACTACATATAAGCGCACTCTATCTTACCTGGATGTGCACTCGAGGGAGTACACAGCCAGGTAACATAGAGTGCCCACACAGGTAACAAAGTGCTCATATATATATATATATATATATATATATATATATATATATATATATATATATATATATATATATATATATATATATATATATATATATATATAAGCCAGATATATAAATTAACTAGATTATTTCCCAAGCTGGAGGCGAAGCGGAGCATCTGAAAGACGCCTGCTATGAGAACCGTCTTAAACACTCAATCAACTATATTTGATAGCCTAGCTGGCGCACAACTTTCATGAAATTCTTGCATATCAGGTTAAATACTGCAGATTTCTACATATGGCTTGCTACTGGAGAATAGCAGGTTGAAAAAGTAAGAAATACTTCATATATTAAGAGAATGCATGGCATAAATCATTATATACACCATCCTATTTCATGGCATGCTCGATTTTCCGCACAATATAGCCACAATTAGTGCCGGTCGGCATGTCTAGTGCGAGGGGTGCAAGCAGTGCCTTTTCCTTGAATCTGCCAGTGACTAACATATATATACAGTACAGATAGCTCTAACTGTACTATTCGCAAAAGATGCTTACTGCGCACATTCTGTTACCTACATGTGCACTCAAGTGCACATGTAGGTAACATATAAAGAGTACAGTCGACCAAAAAAGTTTACGGACCAAGAGATCTGACAAAAAGCTGAATATCTCCTCAGCCTCAAAACACAGACTGTTATTCCCATTTCCAGCCTTTTGTGGCACATGCGAACAACATTGTGATGCACAATTTTACTGGGTGCTTTTAAAGGCTGCTCGTATATTTTGAATTTTCTGAGATCCAGTGGTCCGTAAACTTTTTTGGTCGACTGTACATGCACCATATATAGATTAATGCTCTATGTTACCTACATGTGCATTCAAGTGCACATGTAGGTAACATATAAAGAGTGCAGGCACCATATATAGATTAATGCTCTATGTTACCTACGTGTGCACTGAAGTGCACACCTAGGTAACATCCCGCCGTAAACACAAAGGGCACATACTACAATAATTATAATAAGGGTTGTTTTCTTGGGGCAAAGGAAAGGATAAGTCAAGATTTAGTACTTACAATGACTCTGCAGAGTGTATCAACGGCTGTCACAAAGTACAGATATATCTGCCTGTATTATATGTACAGACAGTTGTTATGTGCACTCTATGTCACCTACATGTGCACTCAAGTGTACACTCAGGTAACACATAGTACACACCCAGTTAACATCCTGCCGTAAACATAAAGGACACATCCTAGAGGCATAATAAAGGTCACTTCCTCGAGGTATACGTTAGGATGAGTAAACATGTGGTACACACAAAGTTGGCGTCCCGGAGGTCACACAAAGGACAAGGAATCATAAAGGTCACATAGGGCACAAGAAGGAAACATAAAGGAAACATAAAGGTAATGACCATTTTCATAGGGGACCGCGTTGGGTCCTCCCAGGTCGTAACACTTGTACTCAGAGCATACATGATTCGAGGTGTTCTTCGATGAAAAACAGTGATAGGCGTTGGAAACTAAAATTGCAAAGGCACCTTGTCATTCGAGACTCAACAGCATAGGCGAAACGTCACTGCGGCAACTCACGAAGCGTAGCAAGTATTTGGAATCGAATAAGGCGCTGCAGTTAATGGAGCTAAATGTCAGTAGTCGGACCCTATCAGCCCTGTCTGCGAGCAAGGTTCATCCCGCGCACGTCGTCCCGCGTGACTCTTAGCTCCTGCAAGCTGTTTTGTCTGAACCCTGGGAAGGTTTTGTTTTGGTCTCGACTGGAGGGGTCGTCTCCCCCTTCACCCATCCTACCCCTCCTTCCCCAACAGTTCGCTGGGGCATTTTTTTGCCGGTATATGCGCACTTTCATTCCCCCCATGTTCCCTCCAAGCCGTCTCTCACTTTTTGTAGCATAGCGTTGTCCGGGGTGAGGGAAGCCACCGGCGAACACTGGCTTGCGAGGGAACAAGGGGCCGGCGCCCCGATTTTCTCCTGAGTCATCTCTTTGGCTCCCCCTCGCCCGCGCCGCCAGCAGCGATCGATAGCCGAAGCGCCCAGAGCGGGCACCCACGCAGCCCCCTCTCGCTCCCCCTTCGAGCCGAAGCCCGCGCGGTGGTCGGGGAAAGAGGGCGAGCTGCGCGACTCTTGCCATTCCTGCGGTGGCTCAAAAACTCCAAAAGCGGCTACGCACGCCACGGGCAATTGTATCAGGTGCCGCGCTTGAGCTACGGGCTCCATTCGTGTCCCCCCCCCCCCCACTTCTCCTCCCGTACCCGAGTCTAAGCGCCGCGGCGTTTAGGGTGGCCGCCCCTCGTCCGAGAGCATAAAGCGCTTCGCAACCAGTTGAGCGAGTGCACGCGAAACGGGGAGTCTGGGTGCGCGTTCTGTACCTTCGACAACGGAGGACGCAGGCAGATGGGTTACGCACGTCGGAGCGGAAGGTGGAGGTTGCTTTCTTGGTCGCACTCGTTTTTCGCATTCTCGTGGACACCGCTCCGACTAGAAAGCTATTACGTCATTGTTACGGTCACACTTGTGGAAGGCGATTACGAAGAACGGGTGGCAGCTCTTTCTCTACAGTGCTGACATTTGACACTGCCCTAAAATCAGCAATATGCCTAAGCAGAATCGAAGTGCTCAGATATTGACACCGTCCCTCGTTACTTGCAAAGCATTCTTTTTGTTGCACTTGAGTGTACTAACTTAAAAGCTAAATTGTTTTAAGGAGCATCTGTAATACTTAGCAAACGGCAGTCCATAATGACAGCCTTATTTAAAAGCTGAAGTGACACATGTTTTAATGCCGAATTCGCGAATCACTGTTTTAATGAACAATAATAAAACAGACAGAACGTACTAGAACTAAGGCAAGTGTGCAAGCCGTTTAATATGACAACGTTCATTTGCCCAAGACAGCAAATCATGATAGTAGTAACTTTTTTGTATATTTTATGTTTGTTTTCTTTTAAATGCATGAGCATTTCTATGCCTGCCAAACGAGGAAACCCGTCCGTCTGTCCATTCGTTCCATAGTTTCCTACAATTAATAGGAACTCTGGCGCCGCCATCGTTCAGCCGCCACGAGAATGATAGGTAGTACTTGGATTTGGTTGATCTTCGTGCGTGTGGCTTCAGATGTTCTTGCCGCTTCATTGATTGCGCTTTATCTTGCCCTAAATTCGCCTAAATTTCAAAGCAATTTATATTCTCTTTAATGCAGAGGGCAAAGACTCTGCAAGCACACGTACTTGCCGCTAATTGCAGTGGTTCCACTTCTCCATGCCTCCATGGTGTAATGGTTGCAATATCGGGCTTCTGTGCTAGAGGTCCTGTGTTCGAATCCTGCCGTCGGGCAGTTTTAATAATGTCTATTTAATTATTCGTAACGCAGTACTTTCTTAGAAATTACGTATCACTTCGCAAAGACACGAAGCCATTCAACGCCGAAAGTTAGACAAATCCCGGTACTACACATAACTACCATGCTCGCTGAACTGCCCCTGCCTTGCAGATCCCATAGACACTAGCCCCACAGTACCCTCTAGTAATTGTATGAAACTCTATCGCCCGTCCGTCTATCACGTAAGACGAATCACTATAAATGAATTAATGTATAAAACACAATAACTTCTAAAGAAAAAATACGTTAGTTTTCGGTTGTGAGTTTCGAACCCACGAGCCCACGCTCAAAAGCCAAGTGGCTTACCCACTGGGGCAAGCACCCACACTTGAGAAAGGTGAATATATAGAACCATGCGAATGTGTTGCACCGGCGTGCGAAACAAATGTCAAAGGAGAACAGTTTCTATGGAGGCCTTGTTGAAATATTTGGTGATGGTGGAATAAAAGCCATCTCTAGGACCACCTGTAGAGCCGACTTCGGGCATTGTAGACATCAGGAAAATTTCGACTTCGCGAAAACTCAATGCCAAACACGCCACCTCCCCGATGCTTCTCAGTGGTCGCGGGATTAAAAATTTAATTATGGGGTTTTACGTGCCAAAACCACTTTCTGATTATGAGGCACGCCGTAGTGGAGGACTCGGGAAATTTCGACAACTTGCGGTTCCTTAATGTGCACTTAAATTTAAGTACGCAGGTGTTTTCGCATTTCGCCTCCATCGAAATGCGGCCACCGTGGCCGGCATTCGATCCCGCGACTTCGTGCTCAGCAGCCCAACACCATAGTCACTGAGCAACCACGTGTTCGCGGGATGCGCCTTCCGTTGGGGGCGTTCCTTCACTGACCGAAATGCCACCGATCTCTGAGGGCTCATGCGCTTTACATTGTGCAACAAAGCTAAGCGGTGAACGAGTTTATAAGGATGATAAGGAGTGGTGAGGCGTTATACGGGTCTCATCACAGTTGATAATGGCTCAACGCGGGTGAATAAAGTGCTAAAGAACGATAATGGCATTTAATGGTTGGAGCAATTCTGATAAGGCTAATAAGCACCTATCAAGGTCGGATCAAGTCGTATAAGGCTTATAGGACCGATAGAAGTTGATAAGGATCGAATTATGTCCGATAAGGTTGATCCGGACATATAAGGGCTGGTAAGAATCGGATCGATCGCAATATGGTTGATACCGACCGATAAGGACTGATAAGACTCGGATCGAGTCCGATAAGGTTGATAACTGCCGATAAGGTTTGATAAGGGTTTATACTGATCGGTAACATTGATAATGATAACATTGGTAATACGACACCGGGCTGCGTATAGATGAGCGAGTGGCACAATGCTAACGCCCACTTATACAACTCCCAGGACAGTTCCTGCGTGATTTTTTTTTCGATTTTTTTCGGGGCAAGTCGATCAACCAATTCATTGAGTCATAAATGTGTCCCTCTCTTCTAGACTGCAACATATAGCCTTGTTAGCCGTACTGTGCGTGATCGCGCACTCGCGCGTGTTAGTGCGCGCCCGAGTAATTGCTACGAAATTAAGGGGAAAGCAATCGCTGTATATGTTATCGGGGAACACTTACTACCTATGGTGTACGAGTATCGTGCGCGCGGCCAGCTTAGCATGCCAGCTATGCGCGCTTCTTTGTGCTTATGCAGCAGAGCAACTAGTGGTGCTTACATTTTTTTAAGCGCAGTATGAGCGCTATTTTCAGTTTTTGTTGTCTTATCGGTTTGTCAAGTTAAACCGAATACCACTACGCATACACAGGAAAAATAAAAAACTACACAATGGCATATAAAATAGGCTTGTCGCACTGATAACACCGGACAACCTCTATAGGGTGTAAAATGCGAGCATCCTTAAGGAAAGTGTTCGGCCGAACTAAAACCGAAGGAATTAATGTCTTCCTAAGCATTTTTAGAATGACGCATGGATGCTTAATGTATTCGTGCGTAGGTGGCGGAAGAAATAATACGGAGGTGGATTTAAACTCAGGAATTTCATGTGGAATGCACTGCGCCACACAGCAGCCACGTCTGATTTGCTCAAATATTGGCGTATATATTTGCCCAGAAACGTGCGTGAAGTTTTCTAGCAACCCCTGCATGGTCTTAACTCGGCAAAACTTTTGAAAATACTAGAGTTGATCGTAAGTGGCCAGAAACTCAGCATAGATTTACCGCGAGCAACGCCAGTGGAAGGCTCGTTGATACCCATCAGAGTCATATTAATGCGATTTATGATTATTTGTTACGTTGCCGTCAGAAATCAGCGTGGAAACGTGAGAGTGGCTAATTAAAAACAAAAAAACAACCCTCGAAAGTAATAGATGTACTGGCACGCAAATATATTTCGATGTATCATTGTTATTTGTTATACAATAAAGTAATTCCTAAAATAAAAGTGTTTCTATCATCAAGTCGTTTCACGTCATAAGAATATTGCATGAAATTGCATCTTGCATGGCAGCAAAACGTTGGTTACGCTTAGAATCTGCACTTAACACCCTCAGTACTCTTAAAAAGATTTGTGCCCTTTGGGTCGTATCTTGTCCCACAACGATAATCGTCATCTGTCTTGCCCACATTTCTCGAACGCTGCGAGCCCGGTACTTCCCAGTCACGAACGGCTTGCGTGACACAGCATTCTCGACAGGGATGTAGCGGGCGCCTGAGTTTTCAAGAAAGGAAACGCAAGCAAGGCAAATGATTATTGTTGTGGGACAAATATACACCCCAAAGGGTGCAACCGTTTCAAGAGTGAATTGTAGACAGGCCTCTACTATATGCCTGATGTCATACTTGCTGATATATCAGGGCTTCTGACATACCGCCTGGAATCGGTACGAAAGAAGTGGCAACGATTGTTATTTCTATCCATCCAAGTCAGGAGCGAGGGCATGATGAGACAGTTGAAGCAATAGAACCATGTCGTTCTACTGCTCGAGACGGCGTCCGATTTTCAATTCTCAGCCACGGTGGCAGCTTTCTGACGGCATCAGAACGGAAATACGCACATATATTATACGGTTAAAACTCGATCTAACGAAGCCCGATTTCATAAAGTTCCCGATCTAGCGAAGAAATTCCCATTCCCCGTGAGTTACACGTAGGGTTATATCTTATCATCAATCCGAATTAACGAAGCAAACTTGGCCGCACTCGATTTAACGAAGTTTTTCCTGAAATAAATGAGTAAAAAAAAGCGGTGATTTCTTTCTGATTCTGACATAGACGGGTTCTTCTTCGAGCGTGCGCTCTAAAGCTGTCGCGTTAAAACATCTAGGCGCCATGGTCACGTCCCTAGCTTTATTCTGACGAGGCTGCACGCCCAGCCCATGGACGGAACAGCCGACTCAACACCGCCTCTATCGGTAGGGGAGGCGGTGGTTGCTTTCGTTATTTCGTGGTTTACGCGAGAGATGGCTGGATAAGCGGCAAATACAAGGCCGCGGTAGCTTTTGCGTGTCGCTACGGTACAGCTTTAGATTTCCAAGGACCAAAAAATTCCGGTCTCGATTTTACGAACTTCCTGATTTAACGAAATCATTCCAGCGTGGTCATCACTTCGTTAAATTGAGTGTCCACTGTATTGAGTCGCACGTTAGAGAACCCTCAGTGTTAAACATTCATCCTTGTCTGAACTCTGTATGACCTATGCGCAAGCGTAGCCGAACTTTTATTTGCGTTGAATTGTTGTTTCTTTTTCTTAGCTGGCCTATGTTTGCGATATAGCATTGTTTGGCCAAGGGCAAAGGAGCAGCTGGCATCACCATCGATGCCGACGTCTGCTACATATTTATGTGATTTATCAAGATATTTCTTTCATAACCGTCCTAAACCTGCACCATGTAACTAACCTACAGCGGAGCTTTGGTACAAAAAACGGCATCATTTCAATTCAACGTGATAAAAGCTAAAGCACATTTGTTGTTTTCATAAAAAAGTGCTAAAGACGAAGACAAAGGAACACATACGACAGGAATGTGTTCCTTCATCTTCGTCTTTAGCCTTTTTTTTTTATGAAAACTGTCAAGATGAACTAACTCGCCCAAATCGAGGTATATTTGTTGTATTTTGTTCTTCTTACTTTTCCATTCTTCTTTCGCTTTTTTTTTATTCTTTCTTCTTTGGACTTCGCCTTCTTTTCAAAACTTGCGCAAGAAGCAATCCAAACACGTATGTAGGGCTGCCTTTCCATTAAGCAAAAGTTAAAATGGTATGTTATATTGCGTGAAGGGTCGAAGCACACGGCGAAATATTGCGGGAGCACGTTTCATGCCGCTCTTGTGCTCATATAACAGGAGCATCAGGGGATGCTCGTACCACCTTACAACAAATTGTACGGCACGCAGTATATACCATCAGGCAAGGAGACAAGAGAGCCGGCGCACGTCACCTCATCGCCCCACAGCGCGAGATGCGCGAGCAAAACTTTTGCAGGAACAGGTTACCCCTGACGAAAGCTGCGACGTCCAAAAACCAATCCGGCGTCAGCGGCTTTTCGGTGTAGAAAGAGAAGCTCGTTCAGTTTCCTCGTATACGATTATTACAGCGACGCGTTTCGCCCACGGATTCACGCATTCAATCGCAGGCTGTGCCGAATGCGGTACTCCCCCCCCCCTCTTTTTTTTTCTTCTTTCTTTTCCCGCCGCGATCCCCGTTGCTCGCAGGCGTCGCCTTCCTTCGGCGCAGACAGTCTGGGCGCCGCACGCGCTCGATGCCAGACTCCGGCGGCGGCGCGTCGCCGGCTTCGAAAGCAGCGCGATGGAAGCAGGCGGGGCGCGCTCTTTCTAATCATGCCGCGCCATGGGCGACCGGCAGCTCGCGAGGCGTCAAAGGGGAAACAGAGCAGCGGCGGGGAAAGGGTTGCGACCACCGGCTTCGGGCCCAAGATGCTGACTCCGGCAGAAGCGTCTTTTGATCCGTCTCTAACAAGGGATTTGTTTTCGAATACCAATGGGATGCGGTGGCGGCCGCCGCCCGCGCCTCCTGCTTCTTCTTACTGTGCCCTTTACTCGCGAACGCGCGCACCTTCGACGCGTCGCACTGCAGCTCCCGCGCGCGAGCGCGTTGCTTTGGCTTTTTCGGCACGCCGACGGGCCTCCCATTTCGCGGATAGATTGGAAGGAGCGATCGGTCCAAAAGGGAGTGCGCGGCGGGGCTGCCGTGCATCCGGTGGATGTGTGCGGCGCCACGCCGTTTCACTGGGAACAAAGTGCGCTACCGACTTCTCAGACTGCCAGCTGCAAAGAGAGAGAGAGCGAGAGAGGCGTTAGATAGGTAAACGTCACTCTCACGTCCGGCGGCGAGCGCCAATTGGCTTACGAGGTCGCGCGGCTTTCTCTTCTTTTTTATTTGTTAGTTTTCTTTTGCCAAGTGCGATTCTCGCCAGTTTGCCCATCCATATACTTAGCTTTTCTCATGTGGACGATCGTAGCCCCTCGGCGACTGAGGCAGAACGAGTCGGTATTGACGCTCGAACTTGTGGCCAGCAAATGGCGGTTGGACTTCTGTTCGAAACTTGAAGGCGGCCTCATCAGTCAGCTTATCACACTTCAGCTTCCGTATGACCTCACAATTTTCTGCAGTTCGCAATCGCGGATCAGTTTAATCGGCATTCAGAGGCGCATTGGAGCATTCCGGCGACACTGTATTGTCGGGACCAGATTTCCTGCAAGTCATTATTGAATCCTGATCCCAGTAATTTACACATTAAACTTAGAGGAAAAGAACAGCGGAAAATAATCTGGTGGTGCATTAGCCAGGCGCCCTTTTTCATTGCATAAGCTCCGTTTTGGTCAGTCTAAACATGCGGTGTACTATAGCTGTTCGTGTAAGTGTCAATTTCAATTTCTAGCTCTTGTAGTTCAAATATTCTAGGCAGCGCAAGGCCCCGTCACTGTGCGCTTAATGCACATGGCGAACACTGATTCACAGCGAGCACCCAACACCAAAGGCAACGATAAAATCGATTGCTGCAAAATCTCTTGGTTTATAATTGCCCCCTAAGGGATTTCTACATTTGGGAGTTGGTCAATAAAGTAATGCATAAGCACCAAACAGAGGAGTGCATTTATTTATGAGGTTTAACGTTCGAAAGCAACGCGCTGGCTATAAGAGATGTCATAGTTGGGGTCTCTGCATTAATCTTGACATTCTGGGCTTCTTCAACGTTCACCTCAAGCACGGTATGAGCGTTCTTGAGTATCTCCTCCGGAGCAATGTGGTCGCCACGCCCTGTAACTGAACCGGCAACCTTGTGTTCAGCAGCGGAACATAAGAGCCACTGTGGCACGGGCAGCGGCGGGCAAGTGTGGATATATGGCTGGCTTGAACAGAAACACTTAGCGACTGGTAGACACATACAGCGTACGCACACAGCACGAAGCAAATCCCGCTTATCACGGCCAACATTTCAAAGAACATTTCCGACGGGATTAAACTGTGCCCCAACATTGCTATTTTCATGCTTTATCTTCGTTGTCAGGGCACCCTGCCCTCCCGGCTCTTTCTTTTTCTGCATCTATGCACGCGCGCCTGTGCGTGTGTGCGTCCGTGTGTATGTATGTGCGTGCGTGCGCGTGCGTGCGTGCGCGTGCGTGCGTGTGTGTGCGTGCGCGAGCGCGTTATGTCGTTGCGTCAATGCGCACACTCAGCAAGCACCACGCGCGCCCGTATTCGTTAACGATCTCGCGCGCAAACCGCCCGGGCATGGAGATCGTCAAAGCCTAATCTAAACGTACAAGCAGAAACCTTGCATAACCGTAGACGGCGAGAGCACGCGTAACCGTCGCGATCCACCAGCTATGCTGGCATAGCCAATAAATACTGGTTGTGCCAAGGAAGCCGTACGTCATAGTCTTGCAGCCGTTGCGGCGAAGATGGAACCATGCAGCGGTCTTGTTCGCGCGCGGCACTTGTTTGGCGGCGACCCTTCGACCCGACCTAACCGCTGTGCGGTCGTTTTGCTCAAGACTGTCTTTATCATGCAAATGAAACTGGCGTAGCGTTCAGCGTAAGGCTGCGGCAGGCGCAAAAATAATAAAACGAGCCGTAAATAAGGCACCAGGCCAGTATTAGTTTACCTTCTCCGGAAGCGTGGAGCGCTTTTCGGCGAGTGCTTGCGACGTCTCGGAGAAAGGACAGTTTCCGAGAAACGCTCCAACGCAGCGCAACCAGTGCGGCGCGTTAAGATGTTACGACCTATCACTCTGTATGTGTCGTCGAGGGCATCCTGTGGTACGTGCAAGATCCTGCTAATTTCGTCAGACGAGTTCAGTCGTTACCAATTTATTTAACGCCTACAGGAGCCAGATCGGTTGGCATGTATCGCTTTATTTTTCACCTGCGCTTTAATGTCGGAGCCTATAGCCCCGTCAGTCGCAAATGATGACGGACTGCCGATAAATGTGTCGGTCACATAAGTTATTACAAGGTGCTGCAGGTTCCACTTATGTAAACACAAGGCAGTCGGATGATGCCTTGTGCATTTTTCTTTTCGTTCTTTTCTTTTGTTTTGTCCGGTTGATACAGTTGCATTCCTGGTTGTTTGGGGTCGTTTCCTCAAATGGTTATTTCTCTCCATCTCCATCAAAGAGATCAGCCTGGCATTCCCGGTGGATAATAAAGCTTATGATTACTGAAAGTTCATATAGGGAGGCAATTGTAGCGGTGTGAAAAGTGCGTCCAGAGGAGTGTTGTGCAAAATTCATGTCGTTGTGCTCATCTTGGAAAGACAAAACGGAAGATTCGGCAATTTGCGATACTTGTAACCTTAGCTGACGGTGGGTTTCAACGCACTCTTCTTATGCTCCTCTAATCAAGAAAGCAAGCAAGCAAGTATATACTCTTCTCCGCAATGTGTAGTGTTCAACAATGAATGCTCACGCACCTGCATTTGTGAACCATTTTTAGCAAGAATCCAGCAAAATTAGTGTAAAACTTAAGTTTGTTACCACGCTTCATCTTTATTCGAACTGCTTTCCCACTACCCGGACAGAGACGCAAATATATAAAAATATTTATTTATCAGTCCCAATTTAACATTCATGACAGCCCGTTAAACTAACCAGTAAATAAATTGCGACTAAGCTATTTGAAATTTAATGTGGCGTAGCCTCTCCCGTGGCTCAAGTTATTATTCGGAACTACATGAAGGCGCGTGTTTTGGCGAAATAATATGCTAATGGGCCAAAAGGCCCGACGTTTCAGCCAGAAACAGTTCTGTTAAACGACCACTTAGTTAACCGCAATAATGTAGTTTGCAAATAACACGTTTTTATGGCAAACTTTTAAAAAGAAAATCGAGTCGCACATGGCTCGTCCGGGTGGCAGTTTACGGGGCTGCTCGAGCCCCTGGCTGTGCACAGGTGAAAAGCGGTGCCTGTTGCATGTAGACCACTATGAGGTACACATGTCACTTATACGAACGCCCGACACCCCCGCCGTTCTCGTGCTCCGGTGCAAGGAAGCCCAAAAGGGGTGCACTGAATTAGCCTTCTAGCGCAAACAGCGCAGCCTGAGGTGCTGGAAACAGTGTCCCCGTTAACCCCTGGCGCTTACGCGGGATGGCAAACTCCCGCCACCGTCCCTCGCCCGCCGCACACAGAGGCCGTTGGGCTGCAACAGCACTGGACGAGGAGTCGTCGTACTCCTCCGCGCGATCGGAGTGGCTCGAGGCATTCAACCCTGCAGTTGTGTGCGTGCGTGCGTGTGTGTGCGTGCGCGCGCGCCTAAGGAGCGGCAAGATCAGGACGGCCGCCGGTGCCGCGCATCCCCTGGTGGGCCACCGGAGTCACCCGGAGCAGAAAGCGGCGCAGTGTGCGCCGCCGAAGGGCGCGCCGGGGTCGCGTCTGCTGACCCGGGAGTACGACCCCGTCAGACGGTTTTCACAACGCTTATGCAAATACACAGCGTTGCTCATTTCGGCTACAGAGGCAGGGCGGCGGCAGTGCAGCTCAACCTTGGCGCAAGCTGCCGTCCCTCTCCGCCGCAGTCTCGGCCGGCTTTTGGCAACCGTGCCCAGACGCTCGGCCTCTCCCTTGTATCTGAGGGGGTCCCGCTTTTCGTTCTTCTAGCGCGCCTTTCCGCCTGCCGTCTCTGGCCGCTCGCACGCGCGTGTTCCCTCTGCCAGCCGCACCGACGAGGCACATCAGCACGTGTAGTACGCGCCAACCGGCACCGGCGTCCCTGTCAAGCATCCGTTGCTTCGTCCACTCCTCCAAAGTCACAAAAAGACAGATACAACCAAACTATCCACTCCCCTTCCTCACACCTAAAGGCTCAAAAACATCCTTCTTACACTACGTGACGTTTAGCGGAAAGGGAACACGCAAGACGAAACAGAATACGGAAGACACGCCGCTTACACGTTCCTTTCAGTTCCGATAGAAGGCCCTGCGCGTAAGAGGCTCCTACGCTGGGTGTACACGATTGTTGACAAATACTGTTCTGGGGCGCTATAATGTAAAACTATTCCAAACTTTTCTATTCCAATTCTGCAATCAGCCCATCGCGATTGGTCAAAAACTTTTTTGGACCACTCCCACTTCACCTGTCTGTCACGTGACGTCACGAAAACCGCGATAGCTCCCCATCTGATATAACGTGTACATACTGATTATTCATAATTTGACCGAACAAAACAAAAATGATTTCTGATTCGACGCCTTTTTGTCATTAGCCCTCGGCTATCGGTCAAAAGTTTTCGGGCTGCACCCACTTCACCTGCCTTTCACTCGACATCACAAAACCGCAACAACTTACCGCGTCAAAGTGACGCGTACGTGTTAAAGATGCATTAATATGCCGAACAAAACTGAATTTTCTTCTGAATAGCCGCAGGCTGCCCCGTTCCGAAATGAATAAAAGATGGCTGCCACCAATCACTCCGGCACTGGCTACTCGCCCCTGCCGGAGAGCATGGGTAATTTGCGTGTAATAAAACTTTTTGCGTGGCCGTGTAACGTTTTCGAGCGCGTTCAACAGTTTTACGACCTCGATCTGCCAACCATTCCTTGCTGAGGATGTGTTTTAGCGACATTCTTAAGCTTCCGTTGCATGCCGCCGCGATTGTCGACAAGCCACCGCAAGCTAAGTAAGAGAAAGCGGACCAATCGCAGATGCCGGCGCCACCCTCTTCATCCGGTTATCGATATTCAGTGCAGTGGCTCGGCCCCATCGAATCCCTCCCCACTTGAGCATGCTCCTTGCCTCTTGTGAGCCAATTAGATGAGACAAGTCGCTCAGTGCAGGCAATGTTATCCGTTTTTGAAGCAAACAAAAGTGACCTCCTATGGACGAGGGGAGCATTTTATTGGTTTGTTCAGACAACCCTGCGGGTGACCGCTCGATGCTTGCGTCGGCGGTTGCGCAAATTTGACGTCAGGAGATTGGAATAAAAACATATTGGAATAATTTTACGTTATACGGCCCCTGATAACGCTACCTAGAACGCTTAGAGTCTTTATCGTGCTAACTATCGAATGCAACTTCACAGACTACATATAGCTGAAAAATATTGTTAAAGACTATTCGAGCGTTGCGCTTTTGTTCAAGCAGCCTTCTTCTTGTTGCACCAACTGATGCAGTCAGTGACGGCATCATTAATAAAGACATGACAGTCTCCGTACACGATTTGGCCCGTCTGACGGCCCCTGATATTGTTCTGATGATTATACGGATTACACCTTCGATACGGACCTCTCTTTTTCTACTAGTTATTCCTTCCTTGAAGGTGTTGATTTGGATTAACACTAAATTTCTACTGCATGATAATACTTATAGTATGATTTTGCACAACATGTAAATTTTTCAAGCCTCGTTGCTCCGTCCGTAATACCAGTATTTTATAGTTTACCGCGCTGCCGCTACGAATGCACTGTGCGGAAGAAATGCAAGCACCTCTGCAGTCTTGGATATTGCTGGTCATCCAACCGTTGTCTCCGAAGTCTAGGTAGGGCTTGGAAGTATATTATTAAGCTAAACGTACGCTTCCACCTGTAATATAATAGCGGTTGTAAATATTTTAAAACAGTTGTGTAAAGCCCGCCACTCTTCATTTTCTATATTCCCTAACTGATAATGTTTTTATTTTATTTTATAACATGTTGTTTGTATACTTTATAAGATGCTTCGAGATTATATGAAATACAGAGTTGTGATCGCTTTCGGAATTGATATGCTAAACTCAAGAGAGAGAGAGGGGCAGGGAGGTGAACCAGACGCACTTCCGGTTTGCTATATACTCTGCGCATGGCAAAGGGGCTCAGGTGATGAAAAGAAAAGAAAAATTAAGTAGAAAAGACAAAGTGTACAGCGTATATAGCATGTCGCTGTTAAACATGTGTGAATGAATTAATTGCGCTTACGGAAGCTTATAAAGCTTAGACGGAGTGCTCCAAACATACACGAGCGACGCGCACGCACACAATCCTATCAGAGATGAGAGCTGGCATATGGCGCGAGATACCAACCTTCGTGTCCAAGGCTTGGGAAGCGTCAGACGCCACAGACAGAGCGCCTCATAGCGAAAGTGCCTGCCCGGTTCACCAAACAGACAGTATGTGTCGCCGCTGCACGCACTTCAATTAACCAACCGCAAAAGTATTAAATACGCGAGACAAATGACTAGTGCTTCTTGCCTATCGCTCTGATTAGAGGTACGGTGCAAATATGGGGTGACTGTCACCGCAATGCAAACTGCTGACGCTACGTTCATATCGCTTTCGCCTGAATGTCTCGACACCCACGTACCGTACCTAACCCACGTACCGCACCTTATTTGCCCTGGGGGTTTGCGCGGCGACCAAGAAACTATTGACGCCTTAGGCCTGTAGTTTCCGGACAGTTACCGTCTTTCTGAGCAGTTGTCGCGTTTCTGGGACAATAGCGTCGCGTCTCAAACAATTGAGTTGTGTTGTTTGTCTCCGTGGCACCTGCAGCTCCCGTTACATTTGAACAAATGCTAAGCTTGCTACGGCAGGAGCATACAAAGGAGCTTGATGTATTCCCCCTCGGGTGACTGCGTTGCGCTGACGGGGAGGCCCACGTAGTTGGCACTCGCGAGTAGGGTTCCACTCCCGTCAACCGCGCCCGAAGCAGCAGAGGGATTTTCAGACATCGCCCGGCAGTGGCAATATCTAACGAGAACCTATAGTTATAGCCTATAGTTACGGGCTCTCAATGTAGAAGATCAGTGTTAGACTGCAATGGTGACGGACTCTATTTATTTGCTAGCTTAAAGGAGAGAGAGATAAATGAGATACGAAAGGCAGGGAGGTTAACAAGAAGATAAATATTCAGTTTGCTACCCTGCAATTTGGAAGAGGTAAGGGGTTAGCTTAAAGGAAAGATAAAGATCTGTATTAAGTGAAACTGTATTACTGAATTACGGTTCTTCAGCAGCAAGTCAGTCACACTTACTGTGATAGGTGCTTTGATAAGCGTGAGATAGCTAGCGAGAGAGAGAGGGAGGAAAGCAGGGATGTTAACCAGTCAAGAATCCCGTTATGAAGAAGGGGAAGAGAGAGAGAGCGGGAGGGGGTAGAGAGACGTGCACGGACAGCACTACTGAGTCAAATGCACTCGCAGAGACGAGACTTTCTCAGAAAGCACAAAAGTGCCTTCACTGTAAATGATCGGTGGTGACGGTGTTCTAGTATTGTCTGTTCACTCAGAGGACGATCATCTAGTTTCTTGAATGCGTGGAACATAAATTGCCCATGTGCTTCAAGTTGAGGACAGTGACACAATATGTGGTCAACGTTCTCCTCGCAGACATCACATGCCAGCCATTCCGATGAGCGTGAAAAAATGCAAAAAGGAAGGAATGGTGGAAACACCACCATGAAGTTCCCGCATCAGCTCGCCGTTACGTCACAAATTTTGACAGCGTCTCCTCGGACCTATATCTTGTTTTTTTGTTTTTTTGTTTTGTTTTGGCAGATAAGCATCACATTGCATTCTAAAGGAACCAAACACTCAGCATGGATAGTTTCGAGAACTTTGCTTGCCCAAAGAGGCCGAAACGTGATCAGATACATTGAAATCCGCGATGCAACTCTGGCCAAGTGGTGCAGAACTTTCGGCGTGAAATTTGATAGAGGGAAGTTAATGTTATTTTCTTTCCGTAATAATGAACCTTTTTCCGCTAAGTGGAAGAAAATGGAGTCTCGAAATAATTTCTGACCAATATGAGGTGATTTAGTGCTGGTGTTTAGTGTCCTTTAAGAAATCATTTTAGAGCGCTTTTTCAATTTTAGACAGGCTGCGGTGCCCGTTTGGGCGAATGTTCCGACGTGAAACAGTCCTTTATTTTTGCCCGGACTGCAGAGTGGGGTGGATTCAAATTGAGAAGATGTATGTGCTTACAGAATAAACCTAGTTCGCTGGAACTTAGCGCGTTCTGGTTATATATTTTTGCTTATTGTCACGTATAACTTCTTCTTGCTAAATTGTTCGGTCAGTTGCGTGATCGTCTACGCCACCAAGATATACACGCTCACTTCACTGATACAAGTGCAAGGCGCTTTTCTTGAGAGATCTTGCTGTATTGTAAAGGCCAGCAACATCATGAGCTCCACGGCCATTAAAAACTCACCAGCTTACTTACGTCAAGAGTGAGGGGGATGGGAGAGCGTCAGAAGACCAGAAATTTAGCAGCTGACTGGCCAAGGTTGCCAAGGGAAAGAACAAACCTATGAATCATTAACCTGAACACACTTCGTTCTGCATGTAGAACCTGCTGTATATATAGAACCGGAGGAGCGTGTTGCCTTCTTTCGAAAGAGAGACTAGTAACGACAAGAAAACAACGGAGGCAACTTAGCAAAGACATATGTAGCGCCTCGCTTCTGTCTACGGAACGTGCGACATGTGACACGTCGAGCGGGGGCAGCACGAGGCCCGACACAACACGGCGCTTTCGCCTGAGAGGGGCCACTCGAAATGGCAACTCAGGCGGCATTAGGAAGGCGAGTAGAATGAGCAAGAACAAGACGACAAAAATAAACAAGAATAATCACACCATCGTCAACGTGGAGTCTGACACTGGAAGTAGGAAGAAGGAAAGCCAAAAAACGCAAAAAGCATCGCAGTTGCGGTAAGCATCAAAGAAAAATAAAGAAACCAGGAAAAAAGGGAAGCGTGACATGGGGGGTGGGCCACCGCGCCAAGTGATGAGGAAAATGTAAAAAAAAAAGAAGAAAAAACAGGAGCGGCGACGTGGGATGACATTCCGTCCAGGCACCATGCACAATGTTGCCTCGCGTTCATTCTCGGCGCTTGACGGCTTTCGCGCTATTGTGAGCCCCCTTGGAGGCTGGAGGTTACCGCAGCACTTGAGAAGTCCTCGTCGAAGCAGACTAGGCGGCTTAGTGAAACGTGTCCACAAGACGAATAAATTTCGAAATAGTTACACAGCAAGCCATGAAAAGGAAGAGAGAAAGAGAGAAACAAAGAAAGAAACAAAAAGAAGTAACAGGTGACCCAGCATGTGGCGGTTCTAGGGCTTTATCTCAAATTAATTGACAGGTTGCCAGTTTTACACGCCCCATTAGTATTTCTTGTCTAAAACTCGTTGCAGTAAGTTCTAGAATGAATTCTGGACTAACGCCGTATTTGAAACTTTAACGAATATTCTAGAGCAAAGAGGTCGAGGGAGTAGTGGCTGATTGATATGGCTGATTGAATGCCTTCCGTCCTATTCTATGTCACTCTTATCATCCACCTTCACGACCGGCTGATCCCAATGGTAACAAAGGCGTGGCGACGCTCTGACCACTGACGAAGCACGAAAAGCGCAAAAAGAAATAGCACCGGAAAATGCATCGCTACAAATTTGCAGACCTGATCTGCAGTATGCATTTCAGCAGGATAAAAAGAGAGAGAAAAAATGACTGCATAGAAATGTAGGGAGGTTAACCAGAGGTAGTTCCGGTTGGCTACCCTGTGCGGGGGAAGGAATAGGGGGATAAGAGAGAGAGAGATTTCGACGAATGGAAGGTGAACGAGACTATCAGCATGTCATTGCCTCACCGACAAAAGCGCTCGTGTGCTTTATTTAACAGCACTTCATTTAACAACTCGCGGCCAGGGCTGTACCATTCAAATTGACGTTGAATGCAACAACGCGGTCACACTAAAGGGCCACTTGTGTGCGTGCGTGCGTGCGTGCGTGCGTGCGTGCGTGCGTGCGTGCGTGCGTGCGTGCGCGCGCGCGCGTGTGTGTGTGTCACAACGACGTCACAACGAAAATAGCACTGCTGGTGTTAATACCTTGGAAAGCTGTCTTTATATACGGTGTCCCTGCTAACACTGATTAGCCAAGCTGTTCAACGAAAAAAAAAGGTATTGAGAAAACTCGGTGCAAGACACGATTTTAAGACGTACGGTGTTTGGTCGTCAGAGGTCTGACGATCGAATGCCCTAGGTCTTATAATTGCATCTTGGACTGTGTTTTCTAAATCTTTTATTGCGTTGGACAGCTTGGCTAAAGTTGGCTGGGACTTATTTGCTGCTCGTAAAAACTTCGAAAGCAATGTGAGTGACATTATTTATTTGTGAAAAAGAGAGAGTTCTAGGGCGCAAGAAAGTTTACAATTCGTTCTTGTTGAAGATATTGTCCTAAAATGTCGCTACTAGCGTTCCGTTCGTTTAGCGTCGTTCGTCGTTGCCTGCGCCAACGTTATACCACTGACATCACAAGAGGCAACTCTCTCGGCTGCCCGTTCCAATTTCTGCTTCGTTGTGGCGTTATTTGCTTGCTTAAATTATTTATCCGTCTTAATGGGAATTCAAGTAGTTTACGCGCGACCAGAGGCGCAGAGAAATCTAAATCTACTTCAGAGGCAGTTGCCGCATCACAACATAGCGACACTTGCACGACGCTCTTTGTATTTTGTCACTGGACAATCTACTGTGCGACTGCTTACTGTGAATAGCGCGAAGCTTCTTCACGTACGTAATTTACCCGTATTAATCAGTAACTCCGCACTGCAACGCCTCTAACGGCCCAGCCGTTGCTTCGATATGTCATATCCCGCAAGGCAGTGGGTTCCTTCATCGGGCATGAGGAGTGCCACCAACATTTCCAAAGCGCCTTGACGCAGCTCCGTATGCCGCGTGCAGCTACGTCTTTCTTTCTTTCTTTCTTTCTTTCTTTCTTTCTTTCTTTCTTTCTTTCTGTGGAAAACGGGAGGCTGTAACTCGATCCAGAGGGACAGGCCGTGGGCTGCTGCTGGAGAGGAGATGCGACGTTCACGGGGGAAGGCTGCCTACGGCGGCGTCCGTTCGCTCCTCGATCGCCTTTCTGGCTTCAGCAGCGGCCAGGTGGGGTCGGAGCGGGAGATAATCAATCGGCGTCTACCGGGTCCCGCCGATAAATAATACGCTGCACTTCCCGGCAAAAGGCGAATGCGGGGAATCCAGGGCAATGAGAGCGGCGTCGGCGTCCTTATTCCTTCCCTCGCGGGAAACAAGCCGCGTGCACCGCGGAGAGAAGCAGCGGGAACACAGGGCGACCGAGAGGGAGAGCGAAAAAAAAGAAAAACAAAACAAGGAGAATGCAGAGAGGCAGGCTTCGGCCAGAGGAAGGCGGCGTGGTTCTTAAGCGTCGCGTAATCCCGGGGACTTAGTGGGTTATTAAGTTGTCCGCGTAAGCCACCCGGATTATTCCTGCGGGGCGGAGAAGCCCCGCCGTCCCTGGTTGTTATCCTGTTTGATTCTCCTGTTGTCCTCGCTTCCTTTCGCCGTGATCTTCATTTCCAGTGTACTTGATCTGGACGCGGTTATTGCAGGCCGCCGCCGCCACCACAACCACCAGTGTACTGCGGATGGAAGCTGCGGAAAGAAGAACAAGAACAACGCCCCGACGATCGCTTTGTCCGCCTGTATTTCCCGCGTGAAGCTGCAACACTTTCTACCCCCTCTCTCTCTCTCTCTCTCTCTCTCTCTCTCTCTCTCTCTCTCTCTCTCTCTCTCTCTCTCTCTCTCTCTCTCTTCCGCGCTCTCTTATGCTAAGCCTTTTATTTTCTTTGCTGTTGCGAATATATTCGCTTTCTTCTTCTCTATTATTAATTTTATGTAAAGTCCTTTCTTTTCCAATCTTTCATAACATGGTGTCTTTGGGCAACATTTCTTTTTATGGTTTCTCTTGCATAACAAAAGCAATACATTAGGTGTTTTGCGTTTAGTTTGTTTTGAGAGAACGGTGTCTACAGCCCAATCTCTGAATCGGTCCTATTCGCTTCCTCCGCAACCACAGTCTAACTAAACAACAGAAACCTCAATAATGAAGCCCAAGGAACTTCGGGGCGCGCATATTCAATAGCCCTCGATTGGAGTCAATTAATAATTAGTAACTATTCAATAACTTCGAATGGGGAGTTCTATATATATTCCTGCTTCAGCTAATAAGAAGTTTTAGGTTTTACGCACCTAAATTTAGTAATGCACACCACGGGCCGTACAAAACAATGCAGAAAGGTATACGAGAGAACGCAAGCAAGGTGCGGGGCTTTTGGTAAGCGTAGACGCATGGGTGTACTCATTTCTGTAGCTTCTTAATTTCGGGAGGTCAAGCCATTCGGGAGGCATGCAGTGTCCCTTGTAAGCCGTGAACGTGTTACGATCTCCGAAAAGAAAAGAGAGAGAGGGAGAGAGAAAAGAAAAGTCATTGCTGTAGGTATATCTGCCGATGAGAGGCAGCCGACGTATAAACGCCTATTTTCATACCCACGTGTGACAGCGAGTCCAAATAACTGCTGTTCAGAATTTCTTTGCGAATACGCCTGTATATGACGCGCTTACAACTGCGTTCTCGTTTTGAAATTCAGTCATGACCCCTAATGCTTGGAAACTACCTCTTTTCATGGAATTGTGCTACTAAAATAAATGGATAAAGCTGTATTTTTTATATATATATAAGAGTGGGCAGAAGAGAAAGGGAGGCGTTGGGGGTTGGGGGGGAGGACAATGATTATATTTCTTCGCTTGATGTGGAGTGGGTTATTAGCGCCCTGGCAATCCGCCCTGCACGGAAAATATCGAAAGGACACCGATGTGCGACGTATGACCGGAGGCTATATGAAGGCCGTATTCATTACTCGCATGTGCACACGCGCTGGATGGCCTGACCCGCCGTGGTTGCTCAGTGGCTATGGTGCTGGGCTGCCGAGCACGGAGGTTGCGAGATCGAATCCCGGCCACGGTGGCCGCATTTCCATGGGGTCGCAATGCGAAAACACCCGCGTGCTTAGATTTAGGTGCACGTTAAAGATCCCCAGGTGGTCGAAATTTCCGGAGTCCTCCACTACGGCGTGCCTCATAATCAGAAAGTGGTTTTTGCACGTAAAACACCACAATTTAATTTTTTAATGGCCAGGAATGTGGGGATATTCTCACAGGTGGTGCCACATTCTGTCACACGACTGCGAAGTTCACTTGGCGGGACACGTAATGGGCTTAACAATTTAACTTGTTGCGAAGAAATTCATCGGCGTGTGTACCTCCCGTGAGAGCCCTTGCCAGGCCGGGTCCTTGCTAAGAGTGTATTAACAATTAGAGGTCCTAGAAACGTCGCACGGTTTAGGATACGTGCGTCACTATTGTGAGACGTCGCTCTGAATATTTCATCTTGAGAAATAACACATATCGCCGAAACGTGTTCCTGGCAGGATGTTGTTTCCATGATGAATTGTGTTGCGTTCGAATTTTTTAGTAGTGTTGCCTTTCTTTCTTGCAGCGGTTGCACTAAAACAGCATTTTGAACATGGTAGCATGCGCTACAAATTCTTGCGAATATTCCGAATATACACTACGAAAAATTTCGACGAACGAAGAGATTACGTATATTTAACAATTATTGCTAACCATTTCAAACATCAAGACGCTTGTTTACGTATAGAGCAAACTACTCCCTAGATATCTTTCGAAAACCATTCCAGGTCTTATAATAGCAAATGTGCCGAAGCTTTGTATCAATAGTGATGTCATCACGCCATCGATATTATCAAAAACAAGCGCTGCAAAGCATTTTTCATTAATCTAAGGTGAGACATTCTCTTAAACAGGATTCAATCTCTGCTGAAATCTGTTAAGTTCTCTTGTGAACTCACATAAAATGACCTTGAAGGATTCCGCGTGACACCCCTTAAAAGAGCAATTTCGCTGCTAACGAAGCCAAAAAATCCGCCAGATCTAGCGAAATATTCTCTGAAATGGCAACAGGGCTCATTTGTGTTGAGTAGCCAGGTGGTGAGGAAAAACAACGGTAGAGAACCGTTCAACTCCCAAAGTTTGTCCTTGGCATGCACATCCACTTTCATTTCGCGGCCGTAAAAGCCCGCGTCCTTTGCTGGTGTCCAGCAAAGGTGTCCTTTGCTGAAGCTTAGCGCACATTGCATTTGGCGAGTTCTTCAGAATGAGGCAGCCGCTGCAGCTGCGCAGCGGCTAAACACAGCAGCGCTCTGCCGGCGCAACCGAGAAAAGCTCCCTGTAACTCGCTTATTGCTTGCCAGCCGACTTTGTGATTCTCCCTTTCTGCCTTTCTTTTTTTCCTTTTTTTTCTTTTTCTTCCGTAGAGACCCGTGGCAGAAGTCGTTTCTGAACGCTGAACTAATCAAGGAAAATGGAGGGCCAATTTTTCATTTCCTTTATCAACCAAGGGGAAGAATTCTCATCCTTCTTTCTTTACGCTGCAATAACTAGCCTTCGTGTCACGTTCAATATTTCTCTCGCCCTCTTCTCTTCTCGCTCCTCGCAGATTCCCGCTTTAGACTCCCGCGTTCTTTTAGTCTCTCGCACTCCAACTGTGCATGTGTTTCTGTTCTTCTGTTGTTTCTTTCTTTTTCTCTCTCGCGCGCTCCTCCATTTTGCGGTATCAAGGTTCGAACGCGCTTCGGCCTCTAAAGACCCGCCAACTTACGACGATCGCTCGAAACCACCCCGTTGTAATCGGATTTCGGAAAGATTGCTGCTCCCCCCCCCCCTCTTACTTGTGACCGACCTCACTTTATTCCACTTTATTTTTATTCTTGGTTGCCAGCTTGATTGGCCGTTTTCCCTCCTTTTATGAGAGAGCAGGAAAGAAAAATAGCGGCTAAATAGCCAGACTTCATGGCCCAGTTTTCTATATATATTTTTTAATGTAGCTAATTTCTTTTCTTTTACGCGACATTTTGAAAGTTGTTACTCTGGTCGGCTGTGTTCATTTTCCGTGGGAACAGCAAGCGGAGTTAAGTCTTATCGCGGCAAAAAAACGTAACATGGCTCGCTCGGCAACTTTAAATGCCGGCTGCTACTGTTTTTTGACTCGTATTCCAGCCTCAGACGTTAAGCCCGTATATCATACCGTGTTAATTAAGTCACACAAATTGTACCATAAGACCGACCTTCTTTTGTTCCATCACTAACGTCAGAGACTTGTTCATTTGCTCACCGTACGTACTGGTGATGACGGTGGACGTTGTTCCTGCAGTCCACAGTGAGAGCGAGGTTTGCTTGCAGATGTTTGTGTGTATTATGTTGAAAAGTGACATCATGACGAGTGAACCATTCCGCCGGTACGAGAAAATATTTATCGAAGTAACTCCTCCTTTGATTTCTAGTGTTTGTTTCTTGAGCATGCATCTAATAGCTCGAAATAAGTTCTGCAACCATCTGCAGCTAAAATATCCTATATACTTGTCGATAAAAAGAACAAAAAGGCGATAAAAATTAAGCCGAGATGAAAAAGACAACTTCTGGTAGCTCACTGACAGCACCTCGCATACGAAACCACGCGTAACCGGCGCACTGACCGCATGCCAGTGGCAAGCTTTTGTCAGCACGATCAGCGCTCAAATGGCGAATTCACACGAACGGGCTTCTTCGATGTTGCCTTGGTTCCTGAGATATCTGGTGCATTCCAACTGGTTTCTTCTGCCTAACCTCAGCCAGAGACGCCACATATGAACAAGAACACCACAGCGTCCACCGTATTGGTTCGCAGCCTATTTATTTATTTATTTATTTATTTATTTATTTATTTATTTATTTATTTATTCATTTATTAGCAGCGGAGCTGTTTAAGCTTTAGTTCCACCGTGGAGCGTTACCAGAGAACTCAGCCCAGCTGTGCGCCGCCCCGCGTTGCCTAGCAACCACCTGCGAGAGCACCGACCCACGTAACCTCCTCGCACCGTGACATCAGTCGCCGTGCGAGGAGTCGTGACGTCACAGGCGAGTAAAAGAATCTCGGTACAGCCGGCGCGGCGACACACCTCTCGCCTCCTCTACTACGTGCGTAGGTGCTGCTGCCATGGGAAGACCGAAGAAAGTCCGGACGCTCGAAGAAGAAGCGGCTTACCAGGAAGAGCACCGTACTGCCAAGCGAGCCGCCAAGCCGCCGAGCTGATCCGGAATACAGCGTCGAAGCTGCGGCTGAGAAGAGGTGACACCGAGTCGAGGATACTGAGTTTCAGTCCCGGGAACGCGAGAGTCGGCGCCTGAACGCTCGACGTCGCCGAGAATGCGATCCCGGCCTGCGGCTGCTCGAAAACTTCCAGCGTCAAGCCCGCCGAGACAACACCTTAGCAAAATCTAGTATAACCTCGCAAAACCTAGAAACAACTTAACCAAGCGTACCATAACCTCGAAAAACCTACAAACGACTTAGCCAAGACTACCAACAACTTAGCGAAATCTAGCATAACCTCGCAAAACCTGCAAACACTTCAGGCAAGCCAGGTAAAAACTAGGTAATCACAACCTCCGCTGTTGACTGCAGCTTTGCACCACTATTGCGAGCTGCGCACGTTTTTTTTTAAATTTATTTAAATATTTCCACGGTCTGAAGGCACTGCCGAAAGGAGTGTTTAATAAACACGAATATGTGAAGCAATAATAAAGTATTATTATTATTATTATTATTATTATTATTATTATTATTATTATTATTATTATTATTATTATTAATGCATAGTTTGAGACAATGGCTTCTCGTCGTGCTCAACCAGCTGGGCTACCGTCCTCTGTCGGAGGAAATAACGTTGCAACATCGACGGGGACTCAAGATCGCATCAGAAGGCCGTGCAAGCGCTGCTGCGCTTATTGAGATCCACAGGCCTGTGTGTACGGCTCTAATGGGAACGCCCTTCATGTTAATCTATCTATCTATCTATCTATCTATCTATCTATCTATCTATCTATCTATCTATCTATCTATCTATCTATCTATCTATCTATCTATCTATCTATCTATCTATCTATCTATCTATCTATCTATCTCTCCTCTTTCAAACCCCTATTTCCCCCACCACAGCGCAGAGTAGCATCTGGTTAATCTCCCTGCCCTTCCTCTCTCTCTCTCTCTCTCTCTGTCTGTCTCTCTCTTAACAACGTGTGCTGTGCACAGCTACTTTGAAGCTTCGATTGTTTGGATTGGTGGCAGTGGAAGCAGGCAGGCACTTCCAATCCAGGATTGCTCTTGGAATAAAATAATACTGGTCTAGTATTGTTGAACGAGACGGCGCACCAACTTTTGGGCTGTGATCACAATGGGATTATAGGTACGACGGACATGTGATAAGCAGTTCATTTAGAATGTTGCTGATGTTTCATAGACGTAGCACTGGCTCAACGGGAATCTTTGTGCAAAATAACACGGGAAGCACAATTTTCAATGCTTTCAATGATAGGTAAATGGAAGTAGTTTGAGAAGGGTCCCAGATAGCCGAAGCATATTCCAGTTTAGATCGAACTAATGTCTGCAAAGGTTTAGCTTAAATTGACTGAGAACTGAATTAAAATTGCAGCGCAGGAACCCAAGTTCAACATTAGCATTGTTAATTTTGTAACCAGTATTGCCTATCTATCAATCAATCAGTTACGTAGGAACACTGTAATAGTATCTACGATCCATGAAAGGCTAAATTAAAAATGAAATCCTGGTGCCTTACGCGCCCAAACAATCATCTGGTTATGAGGCACGCCGTGGGAGGGAGGGACAAGAGCACCAGTTTCATTGCATAATGAGCAACGGCAATTATGACTCCGGAACTGTTTAAAACAGCTTGCGCGTCCTGCCGCTGCTGCTACTGAAACGCAAAGTTCGGCAATTAATATCTCGAAACTGGCGCCATCCTGAGAATTCGTTCCAAGTGTATACGTCTTAAGGACTACCCAGGTAGAATTTTTAAATGGAGTAAGGTAATTAGATAAAAACTTTGTTAATGCATTTTTGTTGATTCGCTGTTTATGCATTTGAATTTCTTGTGCATGTAATATCCACCTCTTCGAGCAGAGTAGCTCATGGACTATAATTCTTGTCCTCTCTGCCACAGGCAATTCCTTTTTTTTTTTTTAAATTGAAAGTGTTCGCTGAAACACCCGGTATACGAATATCAACTTGCGCGATGTTCTTGTGGACAGTGACCTCATTTGTTCCTTGTGAATAATGTGATGCATTAAGTGCGACGTCATTTTTGTCACACTGCAACGTCATGATGACAAACCTGTGCCAATGGCATTCTGCGTGCATTGGTGTGATTAGATTTTTAAATGTTAATTTAATGTCATGATAACTCTTCCGCGTTAGGGAATTTTTGTGCGCTTTACTGGGAACTGAACTATTACTGCCTGAGTAAATAGTATTCACGCTTGTCACAGGTCATGCGCTGACTCTGGATTACGCATGAGCTGTATGTACCTGGAACCTTCTAGTTCGGTCAAACTCTCATTACGTGGTGCGAGCCGGGTGCGGAAACTCCCTAAAACTCCCCCGGGACACTCGGTCCCATGCCGATACACGGCGGCAGCACCGCTTCCACCACTGGCGGTTGCCGGCTATCCAACTGAAAACGATTCCCAAACAAAACAATGCATCCATGACGTCACTGATGAGGTCAGAAGGTAGAGGGAGAGGGGGATGAGCGCCGCCGGGAGGAGGAGGCTTGCCACGAAGCCACCTTTTCCCATTTCGCATGCAAGCGCGCTGTATTCGTGCTCTCTTGCAGGTCCGCTGGCCGCGCGGTGACATTGGCGAAATCGCGGAGCAGAACCTGCTGAAGTGTGCCGTGTTTACGAAATGCTTCTTTTTCTGTTGCGTATACCTAGGAAGCTTCTATTCATTTTAAAGCAGTGGGACAGCGCTCGTACGCGCCATTGCCAAGTAACTATAATGAAATATATTTATATGGCAAACCGTCGTTAACTACCAATATTCGCAGGTAATATATTACATTTCTTCATTTCGTGAAAGTAGTCGCTTTGAAATTCCTAACTTGTCGTTAAGTTTGCGGCTGCAGTTTAACTCGTCCATAGATATAGTGGGGGGTAAAATAAAGAAAATAACTTCCTGGCACCATAATTCGTTAATTTTGCTCGTGCGTTGTGAAGTGGATCAACTACAGATGGCCGATTTCCCAGTCAGCCAAAACTCTACAAAAGTAAAAGTTGAAAATTTTTTTTTCAAACATTTCGTACTAGAAAAAGATTGACCTCCACGCAGTGCAAAAGTGTCAATCTGCAGCAGTTTTCATTCACAACTGAAATTTGTACATAATGAGCGAACACAGATTCCAGAAGATCCAAACCAATGCGAAAATTAACCATCACCAGCTGGTCACACAGAACTTGACTATCACGTATGTTATTTTGTGGCTTACAGAAAGAAGGTAGAGTAGCATACATATATTTAATTGACAGTATGAGAAGTAAGGACACACATCATTTTAAACCGATTACATGCATCTGCATGAACAGGAAGTAGCATATAATTGCTCTCATTATTTCAACTACATGCCGAATGAGGGAGCATACTTCTATAGCGCATACAAGCGCATGTAATCTGCCTGTCGTCATGCTTTGAGTCATATTCATATATACAGAAAAGCACGGCGAGTATTATGACACTATTTTGATACAACAGCAGCGCAAGAAACCAACTATTCATAAAAAAACTTAATAGCACTCTTCATCGCAAGGGGTATCACTAGTTCGTAGTTAATTCGTATTAAATAGTCTATATTTGTATTACTAATATTACTCAATACATTTTGCCGGCAAAACAAATAACATTGCGCCACGTCTATAGTTCAGGTGCTCAAAAACTTGCACACAGCGAAGCTGAGCCTAAAGAAAGGTAACCGAGCAATAAAAACACACACTCAAGCCCTTCAGTACAAGTATTTCACCGACAGCAGATGGGCTGCCATCATGACGAATGGATCGAGCGACACTGCTCCTATGTCAGTCCACTCAGGCTTGCACAGAACTGGTTTACTCAAGCAAAATCAATACCTGCTCAGAAAACGAAGTGAAATACTTGTGCTTACTTGCTGTCCTTAGGAAACCTGAAAAACTTCGCAGAACTGGAATTCCCGGTGTTAGAACACCACAGAGCCGCGCAACACATGTAATGCCCCGATTTAGCCATCTTCGTCTAATGCTTGGTTGACCTGGTTTCCTGCGTCTTCCGTTCGGCGCACGCCCGATCAAGCTTCTCTGTCTTATCTTTCCCATCTTCATACTTGGTACGACGACCGAAGCAGATGACCAAGCGCGATCCGACTTGTGATATCGCTAAGAGAGTGGCAAGGGTGGCAAGGGTGCTCGACGGACACACGAATACAACCCACTTCCTGCTCTTCGCCCGACTTAAAATTAATGAAAAGAGAAATAAGAATTTAGGATGTCCGACAACCGCTTGGAGCGCGCACGTTCCTAGAAACCGAAACTAGCACTTGCGTGCCGGGCAGTGGCTTAGCCAGAAATTTCGTTCGGGGGGAGGGGGCTCACGACAGCTCGGCCTCCTCCTTATGGAGTTTTTCGAGGGATCAAATACATGAATGACTACACTGCCATTGCCAAAGATGCGGCAAACGAATTCTTGAACGCTACGCACTGTCAAAACAAGTAAAATGTGTTTTTCATAAAAGAATATACTCGTATATCCCAAACATTTTTCCCGAAATAATTGACATCAATGCTTCCATGTTTTTTGACAATTTAATAAGTAAGGAAAATCTCACACGAACTTCAGAACTATATCAGTTCGAAACCAGCAAAGCCGTCCATGCCGCTAATATGAAAAATGTAAAGGCCATGAAATGAACACGTTGAGGACACATATTTTAATGAAACTTTATCATTCAAGAACCTTGTTTACATTTATGTACAGATGCAACGGCCAGAGAAAAATCTCAATGACGCTGTCCTTTGTTAGAATGTATGTTAATGTATTGCGCAGGAGCAGCTGTCACCGCTCGTGTATTGCGAGCAATTGCTCCGAAATTATAGTCGCAACAGAGAGCACATGTAAAAAAGCAGGAGTTCTGCAAAATATACGAGGGCGAGTCAAATGAAAGTGAGCCACTGCCAATATATGACAAACGGGGTACTTTATTTAAAAGTAGTGTCCATGAGCATTTAGATTTTTGTACCACCTACTAACGAGTCGCGTGGTTCCCGTCTCATAAAGCTTCTTGGGTTGCTGCTTCAAAAAGTCGGTAACTGACTCTTTCACGTCATCGTCCGACACGAACCTGGTTCCGTTGAGCTGTTTTTTTTTAATGGTCCAAAATGTGGAAGTCAGAAGGCGACAGGTCTTGGCTCCATGGCGGATGTTGCAGCGTTTCCCACTTGAAGTTTGCCAGCTTTGTGTTAACCACATCAGCGACGCGGAAATGGGCATTGTCTTGGAGCAAGATGACCCCATTCGTCTATTTTCCTCGTCGTTTGTTCTTGATTGTGACACGCAGCAGATCCGGCGCTTCGCAATATGGGAAACGATTGATGGTCTCTCGAGGTTTAGCAAATTCGATCAGTAATGGCTCCTGACGATCTAAAAAAAAAAGTCAACACCTTTCCGGCAGAAATGACGGCCTTTACTTTTTTTAGGGATGGTGAATTCGAATGTTCCCACTGTAAGCTTTGCCGTCGTGTTTCAGGCTCGTAGTAGTGGCACCATTATTCGTCCCCGGTCGCAATTGCAGACAAGAAGTCGTCACCCACATTGTAATACCGGATCAGATGAGTCAAGGCAGCACCGAACCTCTCCATCTTCTGGCGATGGCTCCTAATCTTGGCATCCATTGGGCACACAAGAGCCGATAACCGAGATGTTCATGAATTATAGTGTGAACCAAACCATCACTGATGTTCACACGCTCTGCCTATTCATCGATGCTTATCCTCCGTTCTTGTCTAATCAGGTTATCTACCTTTGCAATTGTGTTGGGGGTGGCTGCGCGGTGGCTTTGGCCTGGTCTTGGATCGTCTTTGCAACTTTTAGGTCCTTCTTTGAACCGTTTGCCCCAACGCTTCACAGTGGCCAATAAAATACGATGTTCAACGTACACGGCAGCCATATGGCGACTAATTTCTTTTTTGGAAACACCTTCAGCTGTCAAAAACCTCACGACATCCCGCCGTTCAATTTTTGGAGCGTCCATTATGTCACGCAACCATGTTCAAACTAGTTACGAGATCATTAAGGAACATTTATCCTCACACCTGCATGTCACTTTTGTAAATGAGAGGTGCCTGTGTGCTACACCCACGCCTCGCAGATAATGAACCGAACCATTATTGCGCGGGGTGGGTTGGCTCACTTTCAGTTGACTCGTCCGCCTACATTAGAAATGCGAAGATACAATAGAATATACATATGCGAAGATACAGCTTGTTAAAGGCACAAAAGTGTCACTGGAAACAAAGTTCACTGCACGTATACACAAAACCTCGCAACAAGATATTTAAATATGCATAAAGTATCCGATAAATCTACGTATTAAGAAAAAGTCGCTGTATATAATGCACCAAACAAGGCAAATAAACATTTTGCGCAATCACAGATTCACAAAACACAGAATTCTAGGGCTCTTCCATCCAATCCTCCTGATGTACCGCACGCGACGAAAGGCGGTGCGTTTCCTCCCCACTTTTCTCCCTTGCGCACACAAGACTGCGCCACCATCGTCAGCTCACCCATGCCACCGCCCCCACCCCTCCCCTCATCCCCACGCTTTCACTCGCACATACAGCATGTGTCGACGGTCAAGATATTATCGCATTGGACTTCATGCGGAACTTGAGGGCGACGGCGATGGCAGGAATGCGTCTGGAGTGTCCATATAATTGCTACCACAGTAATATAATAAAATTATCCGGCAATTGAAGCGTCCCGTGGCCCATTACTTTCCACAAGAGAAGAAGTAACAAAATCGAACTTTCACCATGCGACAATTCGCTGCGACGTAACAATGTCGTTTTTTTTTTCTTTTGTGGGGCGGTGGCATCGAAATGAAAAAAAAAATAAATAAACGCAAAAGAAAGCATGTTGGCCACAATCGAATGCCTACTTTGGGCACCTAATGTGGCTACCGAAGAAAACCTTAGACGCTTGGTCCACTGATAACCATACGCATACTGCTCGGTATCCTTCACCGGCGAAGAAAGATTTTCCGGAGCGGCTGCACTCAAGCGAACGCGTTGCAATCCGTCGAGTCCCCACATTGATGGCGGCGAGCGACCGACCATTGTTTGTTTTTCTCGTCTGCTAGCCAGAAAGCATCCAAAACTCTGCCAGGCGAAAATGCACTCGGCTAGGGAAAAACGAATGCGCACAGAGTGTACCGCGTGGTGGTCGGGGCAACACGTGAAAAACGCATGCGAAAAGAACAAAAACGCAAGCTGCTTCTGGTAGCCCGCGGGTAGCGAGAACAAGAAAATTGAAGAGGCTCAACGTGTCCTTGTGAATAAAAGTAAAGTAGGAAAATAAATAAGAACGTATACTTACCTTTGCTGGCTTTAGTGTCTTGACATGGATGCTTTGACGCGGGTGAAAAAAAAGGTTGATGATCTTTTCTTTGACATGACGGCACAAATGAACCACCACAACGCTTCGTCTCATGGGTCCTCGCTGCGTGCTTTGTCAACTTGTTGTCTGATAGTGTGTTGATTTGGCTTGTCTCGTTGCATGTTGCGATGTACGACTTTAGAAAAGTCAATGCACATTTGGCGTCAAATGTTCATAAGAACGTTAAACCCACAAATTTCCAGAGTTGAAAATCTAAAGCACGACTTTGGAAATGTCCATGCACCTTTCGCATCAAAAGTTTATGAGAACTTTATACCCATAAAGTTTCGGAATCGAAATCCATGCGCTCCGTAGCTTCCGCGGCCTCCGCGAGATGCCGCGACGAGCTCGCTCGCCATCAAAACGCCCTTGAAACTTTGTGCTCGGATGGGGCGGCTATGCTTGCGTTATGGAACTTCCGGAAATCCAGTCTGAGTTCGCAATGCTCGCGCCGAAATGTCTGTTCGAGCGCGAAAAACAGACCCATTCTAGACAAAATCCAGAATGATTTCCGGCGCCGGGGGTTTTTGGGTCAGTGGTGCATAACAGTAGGAAAAAATTTCAAGTGGGAGGGGTGGGGTGGGGGAAGCGAAAGCCCCATAAAAGCCTTCCCTGTCTACGCCCATGGTTCCGGCGGTTGGTGTTTTTTTTTCTTTTTTTTTTCAGCAAGCCATTGTGCAGTGTTCTGATCATTTCTGTTTTTTTTTTATCTGTATTATTCCCGCGATTAGATTCTTCTTTTGATCTGCGATTTTATTTATTTATTTATTTATTTATTTATTTATTTACAGATACTGCTGTCTCAAGTTTGATACATTGCAGGAGTGGTTACATAAATAACAAATAATAAAAAAAGGAAACATCAAAACACAGAATTAGACACTTGTCTTACAAACTGTGCAGGTAGGAAGTTGTTGCAAAGAACTATCAAGTTTATTCCAAGTGTCAACTGTGCACGGAAAAAAAAGAATATTTATGACAATCAAGAAAATACCGGAATGGCACAATGTTCAAAGCATCGGACAGGTGGGCCACAGGTGTAGAATGACCAGTGAAAGATATAGGGGCAGCAATACAAACGGATTTATGCGCAATATTATGTAACATGATAAGCCGATCGCACGTTTGTCGATGGTCTGAGCAATTCACTGATAACACGTGGTAACGCTCTGAAGAGGAAAAGTTGCGGTTGTAACGGTTAAAAATGAATCTAATAGCTTTTCGCTGGACAGACTCGAGTTTATTTTTGTCATGTACAAGAAGAGGTGACCACACAACTGACACATAATCAGGAAGAGGCCTGATCAGCTATTTATAGGCTGTTAGCTTGCATTCTTTAGTTGCGCCTTTTAAAGTTCTTCTTAAGTAAACTATTTTCTTAAACGATTTTGCGCAAGTAAGGTCAATACGTTGGTGCCACCTTAAGTTAGAAGAGAATACAACACCCAAGGTACTTAAATTCCTGGACTCTTTCTAGTGTGTGTTCCCCATTACCATACTTAAATTGCAAGGGTTATTGCTTATCAGTGAATGTCATTATCACCGTTTTCTTAAAGTTAATCTCCATTTGCCAAGTTCTGCTCCAGTCGTAAAAAGAAGAAAACACATCATCTAGTAAAAGCTGATCAGTGACACTAGAAACATTAGAATACAAAAAAGAGAACATCTTGGTGTTAGCAGGCTTTGCAGTAGCGAAACTTCCCATACAGCCACTGCAAATAAGCAACAAATTATATAGTCATATCATTTATATCATAGAATTGCTTATTGCAGTAACACTGAATGGAAGAAAGCTGACAGCAATTATGCTGTCAGCTTTATTCTATTAAGAAAATACAAAATAAGGTACTCATTACTACAGCACTTCTTGCTCAAATGCTACCTAATTAGTATGCATGAACTGCATTATTACCGTTATTAACTCGATGATCCAGCTATATTTCCTTTTTATAGATGACTAAATGAACAATCTTCTTACGAATTCATAGGATCTGTGCACCAATCCCAATTGCAGTAGTTTCGAATTTGATTGCAATTGTCTTTTACATGAACGTCACGCTATGGCTACAGAAAAACGTCGTCCTTTTTGCTGTACTAAAACTGTGTAATAATTAACATAATTATCATAATTACCATAGTTACCATGAGGGCTTAGGTCCACCTCATTTTCATATTTATTTAACTATCGGCTCGAAAGTTATTTCCTGTCTAGTTAACTTTGCATATTTCAAAATGTTCCTTCTTGAATACTTCTGTGAATATGAATTACATTTTGTTTACGGCTAGTATAATATATTGTTTTCAATACTTCCTTTTTTATGTTACCGAATCGCGTGTGTTTATTTGTACTGATTCTAGTATTTATCGGAACACGCTTTACGTATTTGCTCTTTTTGTTGCGATTAATAACCAATGACCCTGTTATTCTCCTTTGGCAGTGATAATAAAGCGCACGCAAATAGGAACGACTGTTCCCGGCGACTAACTTGAATTCTTGCCTTCCCGAGCTTTTCCTACACGCAGCAGCTTCTCCGTACACCGTGTGATGTTGCGGCGGAGTCGAATGTCCAGAGAGCAGAAAGCGTCGCTTAACTCAATTCGTCTTTCCCATAGGCGTTCGCGTACACTCTGAGGATGATGTTTTTTTTTTTGCGCATGGCATAATCATGACCAAAGAGAACCGGAAATGCACTTAAAGGTGCATCATTCTCGACATTTATGTCATATTCAAATCGCGTGAGAAAATATGCGATTTAAAACAACCGCTCCCTTCTGGCAGACGGAGCCCGTCACCGGGGCCCGGGCGCATTCGTGCACACGCCGAGCGTGACAGCGCCGCTAGCTCTTCGATTTGACAGCCTTACCGTCCTTGTCTGTGACTGTTCCCGCCGATAACGCATTTATAATATCCCTGTTTTATGCCTACAAAGACGAATGCGCCTCGCCGGTTCTTCTTTGAACAACCGAACCTTGGCTCAGGCTCCGTGACTTTTGGACTTTTATGAACGGATACGAAAAGGCAGGAGGCTGAAGAACTCTCGCTGAAACAGAATATCGCGGCCCTTCTGCACGGAAGCTCGAAAGTCAAGAACCACGCGAGAAAACAAAAAAGAGAGAGAGAGAGAGAAAAGTTGAAGTGACAGCGGCGGCAAAGATGAAGTTTTTTGGAGTGTAGCGTAAACACGAACAATAAAGGTAAAAACGGTTAGATTGGAAATCTGACTCAGCATCGGAATGCAAATGAGATTTTTGTGCTACTACCTTTTGCCGCCGCTCGCTCAAGAGACGGAAAGGGGCCCAGCGGCAAACAAAGTCACCAGCGACGCTGGCCGCATATGATAAGGGCCTGAGAAAGGGCAAGAAATGACGTACGGAGAGAGCAAATGTAAAGTCGAATATTTTTGCCCCGCCGCGTTAATCCTGCTCAGTTCCTTTCTGGCGGGAGCGTTTCGCGGCGGGTCCCTTGAAAGACGTGTGCCTCCGTCCAGTCTTCATTAAATGTCCTGCTGAAAACTCACACACAAAAAAACAGGGCATTCCGAGTGGCGAAGCATACGTTAGGTTAGGCTTACTGAGAAGACTGAGAGGTACGCGCTGGGCGCGCATAGGCTTTCTGTTGGTACACATCCTTTCTTATTCAAGTAAGTTTTGGTTCTAGAAGAGAAACATCGACAGCCTACAAAGTTAGTTAGCAGATGCACTAAATATTCGTATTGCGCTATGTCAAAAATAATTTAAAGAAATGAATACGTGTGACATAGACCGTGACAGTTTTTTGAGGCAGTTGCGTAGAAAAAAAATTAACGTAAAAACAAGAATGTTGGTAGTAATTCACAAATGATCTTAAAATAATTCCGGTCAGTAGTGTCCACGCATTCCCTCGTACTGGCTAGCATGCTGAACGCTTGAAAAACTACGAGTATTATTATTATTTCTTCTGAAAACATATGTACATTTGACAGGAAAGGGAAAGCGAGAAGCAGGCTGGTAACTGCCACCGTAAGGGGCACAACGCCTGCCTACTCTTCAGAAGGGAGGTTACAGCAACACAGAAATGGAAGATAGGAAGGAGGGAAGAAAAGAGGAAAGAAAGAGCAGCAGGACATATCTAAAAGAATAAAGTAGAACACACAGTATACAGGTCACTAACAGTAAGGCCGGTCACTGAAGGTCACGCTACTACATAATGTTAACTAGAAGAAATAGTGGCCGAACTACAAGCGTGAAGCTAAATTAGTTAATTCTAGAAAAGTAAGTAGAGCGCGATGAGCCTGATCGCGTCGAGACGAACGACCACTCGGATACAAACATTTGTCGAGTGTCGCACACCGCAGGCCAAGGAGATTGTGGCCCCTCACTAGCTACATGCGCTGTGCACTGAAAGCGGGGCACTCCAATATCAGGTACGAGTACGTGTGTAATCATCATCATCATCAGCCTGGTTACGCCCACTGCAGGGCAAAGGCCTCTCCCATACTTCTCCAACAACCCCGGTCATGTATTAATTGTGGCCATGTTGTCCCTGCAAACTTCTTAATCTCATCCGCCCACCTAACTTTCTGCCGCCCCCTGCTACGCTTCCCTTCCCTTGGGATCCAGTCCGTAACCCTTAATGACCATCGGATATCTTCCCTCCTCATTACATGTCCTGCCCATGCCCATTTCTTTTTCTTGATTTCAACTAAGATGTCATTACCTCGCGTTTGTTCTCACACCCAATCTGCTCTTTTCTTATCCCTTAACATTGCACCCATCATTCTTCTTTCCATAGCTCGTTGTGTGGTCCTCAATTTAAGTAGAGCCCTTTTCGTAAGCCTCCAAGTTTCTGCCCCGTAGGTGAGTACTGGTAAGACACAGCTATTGATTGATGTGTTTACACACATGTTACGTGTGTAAAGCACATCGTAACATGTGCAGCTCACAAATAACGTTTTAACGCACCTGTGCTACATCGAACACCTAACAAAAGGTCCCGAAACGTGCATAGAAAGCTTTAGCTCAGGATTGCAGAGTAGCAGGCTAGAGCGCGTTAGCTCAGGCTGACCTCTCTGCCTTCATTCAAGTAAATTATTTTAGCTCTGGAATGGTGGTGGTGGTGGTGGTGGTGATGTTGAAGCAGGCGGGGTTAGCCTGGCATACATAGCCGGCAATTGTTCCGCCTGATCCTCCTTCGAGTTCAAATCAGTGGTGTGTCACCAGGTGTCGATGAGCCCCGTGTCTCGCAGGAAGGCTATCAGAAGTCGTTGCGCTCTCTTTCTCAATGCCGCGGGCCCTCCGGGGAAAACAACATCTTCAAAGGTCCTGTGCGTGAGACCGCTTTTTTGTAGGTTGTCGACCATTACTTTTCGTTCCGTGTCAAACTGAGGGCACAGCCAAATGAAATGTTCGATGTCGCCAATGTCACCACAGAAAACACAGAGTGGGGAAGCGCGAAGCCCAGTCTTGAATAACCAAGCTGGGGTGTACGCGGAGTCGGTCCTGATGCGGTATAAAAGCGTCGCTTGTTCACGTGTAAATCCATGAGTCACACAGGATTCGTGTGGATTCTTGAACATCTCTCTAAAGTGAAGGCGGATTGCACCCTTAGGGTTTCGAAAAGCTTTTGGAGCTTTCACTTTTGGGACACATGTCAGCGCTAGGCGTGCCAGAGCGTCAGCTTCCTCGTTCCCATCAATTCCTACGTGTGATGGAATCCACTGAAACCTTATGTTAAATCCTTTGCTCGTTAGGTCGTCGATCAGTGCCAGAGACTGCCTTGTAAATTTCTCTAGAGGTAGGCCCCGATGTAATCTCTGCAATGCTGACTTGGAATCCGTCAGCACCACGACATCTCGTGCAGAAAAGGCCCGTAGTTTCCGCAAAGCCGCGGTGATTGCGGCACTTTCGACTGTTGTAGAGGAAACTACGCGATCCAGTCGGCCAGACCATGACACATCAAGGGATGGTATGCAGAATGCCGCTGCACAGCTATCTGTTTGTGCGCACACCGAACCGTCTGTATACACTTGTAGATGGCTTTGAAACACAGTGCTTAAGTGGTCCAGCACAATGAACTTGGCTTCGGCAGTTGAAATGGTGCGTTTCGTCGGTAGGTGGGGTACATTGAGGCTGCAGGTAACGTCCGGAAAAGACCATGGCGGGTCAAGGCGACTTCGTTTAGGCCATTCCAATCCTAAAAATCGGAAGGTGTTCAGCGCCGCATGGAAATGTGAGCGAGTTCTTGCTCTTAGCCGCCGGAGAAGCGCCGTGCCTGCCCGTGACTCGCCCAGCCTTAATAGCTGCGTCAGCAAGGCCTGAGATGCCAAGAGGCGGAGTGGAAGAGACTCTGCCTCATTAGTGACTTTCTTGTTTGAAGCCGCCGTTGGAACTCCCATCGCCAAGCGAAGTCCCTTTCTGTGCACTGCCTCCAAGCGCTCGAATTGACTCGATGACGGTGATATCAGAGGGAGCTGATAAAGAATGCGGCTTGTTATCAGTGCAGCGTTCAGTTTAAGCATGGATGTAGGATTGTTACCCCAACGTATACCTGCCAATCGACGAAGTGCGTTGATTCTTTGCACTGATGCAGCCACAACACTTTCGACCGCACCACGCCATAGCAGCTTGTTGTCGATGGTGACGCCCAGGAATCGAACATGAGTTGCACGAAGAATTGAATGCCCTCTGATATTCAGCGTCAGACGTGTTGACTTGCGTCTCACTCCCGGGAAAAGCATGAAGGCCGATTTTTCTGCTGATAAAGATAGGCCAAGCGTCGATAAGTGGCGATCGATAGTGGAGATTGCGGCCTGGGCTATTCGGGCCAAACGTTTGTGCTGGTACCCCGAGATCCAAATGCAGATGTCATCTGCGTAGATGGACATTTTAACTGCCGTTCGACCTACTTTCAGGGCATTTGGAAGGCTGGCCATGGCAACGTTAAAAAGCAAGGGGGATAGGACACTTCCTTGTGGGACGCCGAGGGAAATTCGTCGCTTGTCACTCATTATACTTCCGAGCTTAACTTGGACACATCGATCCCTGAGAAATTCATGGACGAATCGAAGAGCATTTCCCGAGACGCCCATGGCTCGGAGTCCGTTGATGATGCCTGTATGAAGCACACAGTCGTATGCCTTGGCAACGTCCATAAAGATGGCGAGTGTGGAAAGGCCGTCTGCGCGATGGTGCTCGATATGGCTCAGTAGATCCAAGACACTGTCCTGGGCACTCAGCCGTGGACGAAATCCAATCATACATGATGGCAGTCTATTTCCTTGCTCGAGATACCATGTTAACCTCGTACATATTAGTCTTTCCATCAACTTTGATGCGCATGATGTTAGCGATACTGGCCGGTATGAGGTGAGGTTTGCAGGATCCTTTCCCGACTTGAGCACTGGCACCACCCATGCTGTCTTCCATGCTTCTGGGATCTCTCCTGTGCTCCAGACGTGATTAAATATGTCCAGAAGTGCTTGTTTTCGCTCATATGGCAAATTTGTCAGCATCTGATTGCTGATCGAATCGGGACCCACAGCACAGCGTCTTCTTAATTTGCTAAGCGCCAAATCCAACTCACGAAAGGTGAACGGCGTATCCATGGTATGCGATGCTTCAGACAATAGAGGGTTCGACACTCCTGCTGATCTGCCAGATGTGTAGACGTCTGCAAAATCTTCTGCAAGGGTTTGCAAATCTTTTCCTTGCTTTAAAGCCAGTGCTTCGAATGGCCTGGGCAGGCGAATCTTTCCGGATAGGCTATTCATTACTCCCCATATCCTTGTCATGGGAGTAAACGCCGATAAACTCTCACAGAAAGCAGCCCATTGAACTCGTCTTAACCTTTTGGTGTGACGACGGATGACAGCGTTTATCCTGTTGAATTCAGTTTTCGCAGATGGATTGCCCGTTTTTCTCATTAGTTTCCGCTCCGCTCTCCTACGCGCTGCGCAGAGGTTCTTTAGTTACAAATCAGGAGTAGGGAAATGATCTGGCAGTTTCAACATTGAGGTAGCCACTCTTTTGCTCCGCAGCATATCTGCGAACAGCTCACCAGGGGATTCGTCCAATGCTTCTCTGTATGTGTCCCAGCGGGTCACAGCACAGAATTGTCGTCCAGCAGTGTGAAATCCGGTGATGTTCGTGAAGATCGGAAAGTGGTCACTGCCCATCCTGTCTGGGGCCGTTGTTGACGATACGACAAGGTCTGGAGAATGGATAACGAGGTCTATGGCACTCCATGAATCTGGTGGCCTGAAGAAAGTCGGTTTGCCATCGTTCGCGATACATAAGTCAGCAGCATCCGAGGCTGTGACAAGTTCCTTGCCTCGGGAATCTGCAGTCTTATCTCCCCAAAGCGAATGATGTGCGTTAAAGTCGCCGCAGATTATTATAGGAGAGGGGCAACGAATGCAAAGGTCCTTTATGAACGCCTCCATGGAGACCTTCCTGCGCGGACTTATGTACACCGACACCACACTGAGTTTTCGTTTTCCTAGGCACACTTGCACAGCGGCGACTTCCAAGAAGGTAGAACAAAGGTCTTGCACTGGTAAGGTGACGTGAGGTATTTCTCGCCTGATGTATATCATCGCACTTCCATTCGCAAATGATGGTATACTCGGATTTCCATGTCTGATGTACCCTGGGATCGTCCTTCCATTTGGGAGACCGGCCTCCGAGAGTGCTAGAATTGGTATAGGTATGTCTCGAAGGAAAAGGCTGAGTTCAGAAAGACGCTGTAGAATACCGGCGCAGTTCCATTGCATTATTAAGGGCACTTTTGGACGACGGAATGGACCAAGTGGGCGAGACATTGCCATTATGCTACTGAGTGTATGTGGAAGTAGAGCAGAGTATTACTGACTCAAGAGCCAGCACTGCTTCCAGCATATCCTTCGTCGAACTAGCAGGCATCTTCGCAATGTGGGAACGTAGTGCCGTGAACAAAGCGCGTATCACATGCTGGCAGTTTTCCTGCTGACTGTTGCCAAGTGGTACTTGAGGTCGGTTTACTGCGGCCGCATAGGTGCGTTTTTCGGGCTCTTTTCGAACAGGTTTCTCAGCCGCTGAGACCGTTTGCGTTGGCTCAGTAACTTCATTTATCGGTGTGAGACGCGGGAAGTGGGATGCGTATTCTGTTTCCAAACCAGGTAGTTGTGGCGCTCTGGATGTCTTCTTCGTGTTCGATGGTGCGCTTGCACTCTTTGGACCCAGAACAAACAACTTATTTCTTCGCTGAGCAGCTGTCCGCGCAGGGCATCGACCGTAGCTAGCAGGATGATCACCGCCGCAATTTGCACACACAAAGTTGTCTTTACGAGCACACGTCTTAAAGTCATGAGGTCCCCCACAGCGCTTGCACCTCTGTTCCCCACGACAGTACTTAGCGATATGTCCGAAGCGCTGACACTTAAAACAGCGTGGTGGTGTCTCCACGTAGTCGACAAGCTCGTGTCTTGTGAAACCAAGGTTGATCTTCTCCGGGCGTTCAGAATTTGGAGCAAATGTGAGAACCACCGTGTTAGTGCGCCTTGACTCCCACTCACATGACGAGGTTTGGACCCGACGGATGATTCTTCTTGCATGGTACACGCCCTGAGGTCTCAGGTAGGTGAGTAGCTCTTCATCCGAGTACCATTTAGGGACTCCTCTAACAATGCACGTATTTTTCATGTAACTGTGTGGGACACGGGCAGATATGACTATGCCGCCGATTTTCTTGGTCTCTAGAAGGACGTTGGCTTGTCCTTCTGTCTCTACATCTAAGAGCAATGCACCCTGTGCTGTGAAGTGGCTCTTCACTGGTGCTCCCCCGAGAATCCTTTCAAGCTCAGAATACAGGACAATAGGGTTTACTTGCCTTAAATCATCTCTTTCGGATGTTGCAGTGATTAACACTGGAATGCCCTCCGCCCTGTCTTTACGATGGCGCACAATTCGGAAACCACCCTCGTCCATGTCCAGGTCTGAAGGGTTTGCCACGTTGTCGTCGTCGATGATAGTTGACTCGTCTTCAGATTCACCAGTGTCTTGTCGCTTGCAGTCAGGCTGGCTTGTACAAACCAGCTGGAACAACTGTCACTTCCCTGTTCAGATAATGTTAAATGCAACAAAAATGAAATATAATAATAGAAAAATGAGAAGGAGGAGAAAAGAAAAGAAGAGTTTTACACGCCGCGGTAGCTCGGTGGCTATGGCGTTGCGCGGATGAGCACGAGGTCGGGGGTTCGACTCCCGCCGCGGCGGCCGCATTTCGATGGGGGCGGGATGCAAAAAAACGCTCGTGCATCCGGCATGTAGTGCAAGCTAAAGAACGCTAGCTCGTCAAATTTAATGCGGTGTCCCCCACTTCGGCATGCCTCACATTCATATTGTCATTTTGGAGCGTAGTACCCCATAAAAAATGTTCACGTCAGGCAACGGCTCAACCGATTTCAATAAATCTTGTTGCATATGGAATAAATTGTTGTGGACAGTGACTGTTAGGAACAGATATCTTTCTTATACTCACGAATGTTTTATAAAATTGGTGAAAATCAGTGAATGTTAATAAAAAGTGGCGCTTTTGCCAGTAATGCTAAGCAGCGACGCGATAGCTGACACAGCATCATGCGCCGTAAGCCCTGCACTGTTTCGTGCGCTAACGACTGGAGTAAACATTGGTAGATGCGCGCGAGCAATGTTCTTTCTAGAAGAAGAAGACTTTAGTCAGGCATGCCTCATCAAGTGGCCTTCGTTCATGTAGGTGGCGCTCCCGGCTGTGATAAAGGGACACTGCACTGCTCCACTCCACGGCCGGGGTTCACGGCCGGGGTTCGATCCCATGACCTCGTGCTTAGCAGCGAAACACGAAAGCTGCTAAGCCACCGCTGCATATAATAGCCAGCGATGTACCATGTATGTGTGCAACGTAGCGGTGCACCAAGAAGAGATTTTGCACTTACCTGAACTGCATATATTCAACGTCTGAAGCAGACTAGTCTTATACATTACTTTACCGTCCACACGAAAATTTCGTTTGTTTATCTGAGCTTTTCGGAGGTCTTGTTAAAAAATTGCTCGCATATCTCAAAATAATAAGTTTTAAATACATTTTTCCCGCTTTAGACGTCCTGCAAGATGCAGTTCACCGAATTAGGATATCTGTGTTTACTGCTGAGTTATGAGCAGTAAACGTCGGCCAGTTTTGTCTACACACCTACGAGGCATGCTGTGGCAGTGATGCGTACCGCTTCTGATTTTCTTGGGCTGCTTCGCGTTTTTCTACTCATCTCTTTCTCTTCGTTTCTGACTAGATCCCTTGTGCCCCTTCCCCGTGCTCGGTTACAACCTGGCCTTTTTCTGGTTAACCTCCTTGCCTTTTCACTTCCTCTTTTCTCTCTCTCCTGTTTAGGTTAAGAAAAGCTATAACACATCTGCTGATTAAATAAAGAGTTTCGCACAACTCGCACAACTGCCTGGTTGTCCTCTTAGGTCTCGATCACGTCGATGGCAGTAGCCTAACGGATTCTTAATGCTAACGTACTTAATATTGCTAATGATGGGGCATTTCATGAAGACCGGCCCAGTTCATTTTCCACTTTCTCAATCACGTGTGTCTCAAGCTACTACCTACGTCATTACTATTGCTATTTAATTAGTGAGGTTATTATTGTCTGTCACGCACCAAAAAGCGCGCTTGTGGAATGCACAACCTGTGAATTTAGATGCAGTGCTTTTGTTTTGTTTATTGATTGATTGATTGATTGATTGATTGATTGATTGATTGATTGATTGATTGATTGATTGATTGATTGATTGATTGATTGATTGATTGATTGATTCGATGATTCATTTATTCATTCATTCATTCGTAATCAAATGAAGGAGGGAAAATACAGGCATAAGCAAAATAATACTCTGCAAAATAATGTGCGTTCCAGACGTAACGTTTTTTTGTTTTTTCTTTCCTTTTCTGTTGAATATTTAGCAATGATTGCGGCCGCGAACACTCTTACTGTCGCGAATTCCCATATACAGTCAAGCGTCGACTGCCTAGTCCCTACTTATCCACCAGATCAAAGAGACCAAATGCAAAATTATCCTACTAAGTCAAGCTTCAATTGCTGCGGCTTTTTAAGGAATTCAACGATCAGGAAAAAAATAACAAAGCAAGACGAAAAAGAATCACAGATAAAAGAAACAAACACAAAGACGCGGCGGCAGCGGAGCACGCAAGGCGCGCAGATCGCAGAGCGTCGTAAAGAACGCGAGCAGCGGTGGCGTCAAAAAAAGTTTCCGGTGCACACTTGAGGAGCGCGTCCACTCCCCAGCCGTGAGGCTTATTTTCTCGCGACCTTCGCTGTTCCGTTTGCTTCGTCGTTTCCTCGCGTCCCGGGGGCGAGTCTAATGCCCGCGGTGGAGGCGCAGCGAGGAAGAGTGATGGTGATGAACTCGACAACAAGGATAAACGTCAGGTGAAGCGTAAGAACGGGGCGAAACAGCGCGGCTCCGGATCGCCGGCTTCGCGGCGAGCGCCCGCAACTCTTCGTGGCCCTTCCACCAGGGGGCACTGTTTGTTGTTTTCCACATAAATTCGCTCTCAATCTTTGGCGTATCTCAAAAGAACGACAAGAGAAGAGGGGCACGAGAAAGGGAGAAAAGGATACGTTCTTGAAGTGAACAAAAAACAGTCAAGCACACCTCAGGTCTCGGCGGGAGCGGTGTACGGAGCGGAAAATAGGCCGTAAAGACGCCAGGGGGTGTGGAACGGCCGTATAAATATCTAAACATAAACGCCTCCAATGGGCCTAGCTCCAACGCTGCTGCCGCCCGCATCGGCCGAGTCTCTCCTACGGGCGTTCTGTGAGGGGTGCGGGGAGAGGGAGGGAGGGTAGAGATATTTGGCAAGAACCAACCAATTAACTCGTCTGTCGGTCTCGCAGATCCATCACGGCTCCGCCAGGCTTGCTAGTCAAAGCGCAGCCGCAAACCGCCAGCTGCCGACGCCGCTGCCGCCGCCGTGGTAAGGAGTGAGGGGGCGTGAGGCGCGCGCAGTAAATGACACCGATCACTATGTATACGTATTTTCCATAGAACGCAGTTATTAAAAAATGCCCTATTTCTTTTATCGTTTCCTTTTTTTCTTCTTGTAGGAGTAAAAGTTGCACTTTCGCATATGATGCTAAGCAGTAACACGATGGCTAACGCAATGTTATGCGCGGTAGGTGTTGCGCTTTATCGCGCCGTATCGGTTGGAGCAACCCATCTGCTGATGCGCGCAAACAGTATCCTTTCTGCGCATGATGGAGAAGCGGAGACACGCAACCTCCTTTTCTCCTTTTTTTTTTCTCTTTCTCTTTTCCGCCCTGCTTTTCACTCCCTGCCACTGGCTTCGTTTGTGTCCTTTCACCTCGGTTCTGGTTTATGGATAAGCTGCAGAGGAAGAGCGTGACGTCAGACAGTCAACTTAACGAGTGGTCATGAGACCAGGTATGGTAGTCATCAGATGCAGTATTATTTACTGCAGCATCGGTAGAGTTGTTGAGAAACGAGACACTATTCGTCGCACATAAAGATGTACCAAGTCCAGCCCACCCTCAATAGCTGGCCTAAAAATATTGTCTCACCTCATGGACTCAAATGTGGAAGACCACACGAAGGTTGCAGAAATTCGGTGAAAGTGTTTTATGTAGAGCCGGGCACAACAAATAACTTGTAAAACGTAGTAACTTTTTGTTGCCAAACACTTACTGCAGGATTCACCTTTTGCAAAAATAGAAAGTCGGTGTGTAACGAATGTCTTCTTTTTTTTTTTTCGCGACACTTCGCATCCTACAATTCGGTGATACATGCAAGTCTCACTTGTTAATGCTTTACACGATTTAGTTGTTTCTTCAAATACTTCTTCCCGTTTATGCCTTTGGGGGTTCATGCAAGAAGTTTACTTGACGGTTCGTTTCCTGATAGTTCGGTTTTCCACTGGAGACTTGTACTCCGTGTCGCGTAAGACATTATACAAATATTTACTGTCCGTGCGATTTCCGCCTCCATTTTACCGATCACTATACGTTGAATGGCCAGGCCACGATGCGCTAAAGCGAGTTCGTAAAATGTATATATCCCCTTGCTGCAAAAGCTTCGTTTATAAACTTCATAGTTAAACCACACCGGTAAAAGCAAGGCTGCAGAAAAAGGATATCTTTGTCTCTTCTGTTAACTGTTGTCTTTGTGATGTGCCAGAGGCAATTGAACATTGTTTTACTAGATGCAATCACGCCATCCTATTTTGAGATGTCCGCCAAAGGACTTTAAAGAAAGACTTTGAGATTAACGCTCGTACTGTGTGATACCTGCTGTCGACCTCTGATAATAATGCACCTTTCAACATGTTTTTTTTTCTCATGGAAATGCACAATTTGTGGAAAAGGTGAATGATGGACCGCAACTCCAAAGCGCTTGTACCTACAAGAGTGCACTTCATCCAGATGACTGTGCACCTAAACCATGTTTATGATGGACTTGATATTCTGCCGAACTGGTACTCCATTTTTGTAGGGCATGTGCCTATCCTTACCATCCTTCTGAAGTGGAACCAACCAACGTTTCCACCCAAAGTACGCGGCCTCTTCTGTGTGTGACTGTAATTGTGCCCGCCATTCTGACTATGCACTAATGGTGAATGTGTTATCGGGTTGCATGCTACTGTAATAAATAAAACGAAAGGGGAAATAAAGGTAGACTCTTCGAATGGTAGTACTGGCTGATTATATACAGGGTGTCCAAGCTAACTTTAGCCAGAGTTTAAAGATATGCGAATGCCACGTGGCTTAACAGAACCAAGGTAATGTCGTTTGCCGTCGCCTGGAGATACTCAGATTATTTTTTTCGTTCTACCTAATTACATGAATAGTACTCATTTATAAATCAACTTCTCAAATATTATAATTACATGAAAAGTGTCAATGAGAAAATTGTAGAGCAACATGAAAAACTACTGATACAGCTTTCTGTTGCTCAATACGTGCTACATAAAAGTGTTCTGAGCGTGAAAGTAGCCCGCGAATGCACGGCAAAATTGCCGCGCGACTGGCTGCTCGAGGCACTTTGCGTGTATTTGCGGGCTGTTTTCACGCTCAGAACACTTTTATGTAGCACGTATTGAGCAACAGAAAGCTGTATCAGTAGTTTTTCATGTTGCTCTACAATTTTCTCATTGACACTTTTCATGTAATTATAATATTTGAGAAGTTGATTAATAAATGAGTACTATTCATGTAATTAGGTAGAATGAAAAAAATAATCTGAGTATCTCCAGGCGACGGCAAACGACATTACCTTGGTTCTGTAAAGCTACGTGGCATTCGAATATCTTCAAACTCTGGCTAAATCTAGCTGAGACGGGATAGAGATAACTGTTTCGTTACTGGGATTATCGCATTTGTACACGTGCTTTCAAGCTCGTCTAGCTCCACGCGACCTGCATCACTGGCTTAAAATAATCGCATTACAGTGTTTCAAGGCCCTGCGCACTAACACGACTTCTCTTACGTAAGAGCATTTCATTTTTTGGCCAGCTTTTGAGTGCCTGCTACTCGTCATGAGGACTAACACGATGGAGGGACGATCGCCGCGGCGATGACCAATCGCGATAAACATTCATATAAGAGAAGTTTTGGGAATAAAGGCTGACGTCTTGAAATCAGAAAGCTATTTGTAGTTTACTTAAATACGGCTCGTAATAGAACAACACCCGTGTGCTAGCCTATCAGTAAAACGATCACCAAAGCGTCGGACCTGTCACCTCACGAACTTTTGTTCGAAAATTTCGGCAGAACCCATCTCACGACGAAAGTCGACGTTAATGCGATTAGCAGTGAAGCAACGTAGTGACACGCCGCACAGCCACCGCCGAAACGCGTCATGTATGAGGCGTGTATGCAGCTGGTCGCCTCTCTCGCAGCATCTATGATGACGACGATGATTCATTCGCATCCCCTTTGAACTCCTCCGGACACGCTGCGCCATCTTGCGGTGGCGCCGCGAAGTCTGCGCGTGGCGCGTGTCTGAATTTATAGTTAGACAAAATTGTATGAATATAAATGACGCGGGTTTGATTCCGCCCAGCGCCGGAGAAATTTAAAGCTATTTTTGTTTTTCATTTAACAGCGGCCCGTACCCACTGGCACATGCGCACTGAGCTAAGTTTGCCCAACGCTTGATTTCGAACACGGTTCCCTCGGCACAGCAACTCGGTGTTCTGCCCATTAGACGATGAGTGACTATCGGATGACCCAAGTTGGCGGGACCCGCCGCTGTGTGTGGGTTTGCGGCTGTGACGTTGCGTCGCTGAGCACGAGGTCGCGGGATCAAATCCCGGTGGCGGCGGCGGTCGCACCTTGATGGAAGCGATATGCAAAAACGTCCGTGTCCCATACATTGGGGGCACGTTAAAATCTCCTGGTGGTCAAAATTAATCCGGAGTCCACCACTACGGCTTGCCTCATAACCGAATTGTCGTTTTGCCGCGTAAAATCCCAAAATTCATTCGAAGTTGGCAGAGAAACGGTTAGAGGCAAACACAGAAACATCCCGGAACATACGTGAAGTATCCAAAAAATGCTAACCACATTAAAAGCTTGGTCAATCTTGCCTGAACTTTGGAGAGACCTGCTACTGCAGCATGCCTGGAGTTACGAACCTTGGGCGGTAATGCTGAGGAGGTTCTTGCTTTTCTGACACTCCTGATAGAAAGCATTAAACAAAGGCGCAAGATAACTTCTCAATCTCTACAGCAAGCGCAGAAAGCGACAGTCTACGACACTGTACAATTCATATGACTTTTCTAAGAGCTACTCAAAAGCCATCTCCTTGAGTTCACTTAGTCATCGTGGGCTTTTGCTACAGATGCCTCGGATAAACTGCGGGCCGCTTCGCATCTTACGATCAACGCCTGGCGAGGAGTCATGGCTGCAATGCTTTGTTAGTCGGTACGTTCCCTGAAATTGTTAAATGGCAGACAGGACGAAATGGCTGTCAGTTGACGCTTACTAAACACAATGTACTGTTTCTCAACATGTCGGCTACTTTCGACGCGCACAGTGCTGACGAACGAATTCGTAAGTCTGAAAAGGCAGCATAAATGAGAGCGACAGTAATCGACTGACAACGGTGCCGAGGCCGGCGGAGTGGTTAAACAAGCCTATACGTAAAGAGCGCGGCGTTGAGAAAATCCCGACATTTGCGCCAACTTGTGATAGGCAGCAGACTGGTGGTTACGGCGAACCTCGCAGAGAGCATCTCTTTTCTCGTTGCCTTCGTGCAAACAGCAGCAAAGCAACCGGCAGAGTTAGTGTTTCAGACTCGCCAAATCTAAGTAACTGGTGTACTTTATTGAAAGCAACAGAAGGAAATCACGAAAAGCGACAATAAGAGGAGAGCTGCGCACACAGAAAGTAAAGACACCATGTGAAGCGGCATCGGGCTTTCTCTGTCTCTCTGGCGATGTTTGTTTTTGGGGCCAAGCCGATGAGAGGCCCTTGGCACCTTCCATTTTTGGTCGCGCCGGGTACTGTTTGCGGAACAAAGTCGCAGGAGCGAAACACTGCCGTCGAGAGAGCATTTGTCAATACGCGCGCGCACGGCGAGCGCCGCTGTGACGGGCGCATTGCCGGCCTGCGCGCTTTCCAGAGGCCGCTGCCGGCGGGGTGCGGCCGCGGGGGCGGAAGGCAAACAGGCCAGCCAGCAGCAGGCGCTGCTCTGCTCCGAATCAGACGACAGTTGGTTAGTTGGCTTCTCCCACTTCCGGTCTCCTTATACATAATTCTTCGTTTTACTTCCGGCTCACATGGCGCCTGCCAAAAGGGGAGTACGGGAAAGGGGGGGGGGGGGCGACATGGAACCTTTCTGTCTCCCTCCGCGCGCTTTGTTTTACGGCCAGAGTTTTCGCTATCTTGCTGGGCACTTCTTACTGTTCTGTGTCGGGAGCATGCTTTTTCTTTTTACTTTCCTTCTACCTGCTTGTAACGCCTGTCACTATTTTCCGTCATCGTTCTTTCTTTCTTTCACTTTGCTTTTTCAAATATTCAGGCAACTCCGGCCTTCAAGTGTGTTCCGCACGGGGCGTTTTACCAAGTGTAAAGCCGGGTTCCATCTCCTCACTTGAACTTTGTTCTTCAAACGTTTCTTTCTTTCATTTCTATTTGCCAACACTTCTTCGCACCTTCTACTGCATTGCGCTTGAGTTATGGTGAAGAACGAATAAAAAGAAGCAGGGTGGGGGATGGGTTGAAGGAGGGGGAGAAGGAAGAAGACGGCGGGGGTGCTCCCTGTTGACACACTGCGACCCTCACACACCCATTGCGTTTTTCCAGGCTGTGATCAGTATTCTGTAAAACCTTTTAACGAACGGACTCATTCGGCTTTCGAGTTTTCCTTTTTTGTTTTTTTAGGGCCAGTGTGTTCGTTTCCGAACGCCTATACGACCCTTAGGTCTCCGCTGAAACCTCTCAAATTTCCAGGAATACATCGCGCCTAACAAGACGAATGTGACTCTTTTTGTTTCTCTCTTCTTTTTCTTCTTCTTCCTTTTTTTCTTTTCTTTTTAATACATCGCTCGCTTGTTGTGCCATTTGAAGTTTACATGTTCAGGTTTCGAAAGCTCAAAACATCATATTACGAAGAAACATTTGAGTTTCCCCGGTAATGATGTGAAGTTTAAAAAAACACAAACTCTGAACAAGCGTTTCGTGCGTCGTATTTGAGGATAGAAATCATGCGTCTTCGCTTTCAGGATGATAATGAAATGCGGTGTTTTTTGTATTTGTCTGCTAGGAAACAAGACAGCAGACGCTGTCGGAAGTATTGATGACGTGCATTTTGATAAGACAGAACGGATAATGGAACGAAATGCCAACTCCGAGTTGCACTCGTCAACGTTTGTTTCACTGCATAGCGGTGGTGCATATGGTAGATGCATGACACTCGGCAAAAGAAGCAGAAAGCTCTTGCTAATGTTTCGCTCTTGCTTTTCTCAATAGGAAGTAATCAAATACATTCCTGGGGGCTCTTACATCTTTGAAGACTTCGTGTTGCAATGTTGCACAAGTGCCGTTTCTCTTTAGGTGCACCAAAATGCGCACGCGTTCGCATCCATGCACAGTAATTCGCAGCTGTACAAGGTAACTTTTATGGAGCACCAGTAAATTAAAGCTTTAAACAAGTTTTCCGCACTGATGTGCCGCTGCGAGACAAAAAATATAGCACACAATAGAGGCTCATTAGCCATAAATACAAAAAAAAAACTCAATGCCCTTCCACCTTGTGAAGAAGGATGACCAGCAAAGCTGTATATGTGGGTCCCTTACCGGCGAACTGCATCTCCGCCGTGGTCGACCTGGCATTGCACTATCTTCGGGATATTCTTTCTACCCGCGGACACGATAGTGGGGAAAGTAGCCCTTAGCAGCTTCGCTGTAAAACAACATAAGTGGAACCTCCCTGAACAAGAACCGTCCAAGATATGCGTGGCATTATATGGCCGTATCTGGATCTATTCTGTCAAAGTGTGGTGCGCGTCTTCGGTAGCGCTTTCAGCCTCAGCGCTGACTTATATGCCACAACTGACGGGTAACCACTATATATCACAGCCATGTGATACTTATTGAATTGGGATTAAGTGTAGCACAACGCCAGGACATGTACACAAGAAGAAATGACAGGCACACAGCGCATACTTGAAGTAAGCGCTGTGAGTCTGTCCTTCCTTACCGTGTCCACATCGTGCTATTGCACTACATTTCCTTCCAATTCAATATGACTGACCAGCAAGCCCACGTCTACACCCTGATTGTGGCGTAGTTCGCAAGATTTGATACACAGGCGGCAAATGTCCATGACGAGTCGTTCCTGTGTGCGTGGTGACTTCAGAGGCTGCAGGGCCACTCCTGAGCCGGAGAAGACGAAGCAACACTCTGGTCCATAAAGTAAGCTAAAGCTGCACGCAGTGAAGCTAGCTCCGCGGCTGCAGCTGAAGCCCGGTGGCTGAGAATGGCAGAGATGGTAATAGTCGCACACGAAATTCACACGGCGGATACGTCATCGTTTATAGCTTGTCAATACGTCTCTTTTTTTTTTTACCAAGTTCTTAGGTGCGCCTTAAAATATATTCTCGTTCTAATTAAATGGAGAAAGAATGGAAAGGTAGACTTCTTGAGACCCTGTTGTCCCAAAATCCCGTATACACTTAAGAAGAGAAAGCAAGAAGAGAATAAGAACAATCACACACGGATACATGTCACAAGCCCAGGATTATTTTCACCATAGGTACCAGTACATGAAGCAGGGTCTAGCATTTTAGACAGTCACTCACCGCATAATCACATAGAGTAGAGCCCTAACTGGTTTTTTTTATGTATAAATAACATGCAACATACTAACTTGCACGTAAACCTACAAGCCAAAAGTACTACGCGGCCGCAGGATAAAGACCAAAAAAAAAATAACGAATCACAGTGCAAAGCTGACATATCAGGTCATGTTGCTGAGAGCCAGTCCACGAGATTAGTGTGCACAATGAAATGGTGCAGGGCGCTCACGGCACTCCTCTGCTTGTGAAGGCATGACCACGCTTCAAGAACTTAGCACCCTGCGAGAAGGCGTCCGTCAAGAATGTTCAAACGGTCACTCAGGCAAAACCCGCAGCTGGTCATACTGAGGTCATTCTGTCATAATAATATTCACTAAAGCGTCGGCCTTGTCGCAGAAACTACAATCTGGAGAGAAAGAGAGAGAGAAAGAGGAAGAGTTTAATGGAAGCTGAAAATGTAAGCCCTGTTATACGCACGGCAGGCTATTTCAGCTGAGGTGTTTCAATTAAAATTTCCGCTACTCAGCAAATACATCACACCCGCTAGATCTGCATCCAGCAGACATCATCATGAGTTGGATATGTATAATTTCCTTCACCGCACCGATGCCTTTAAATGCAGTTTTTTTTTTTTTTTGACCAAACTATAGAACTGTTGAATGCTACGACGTCCAACGCCTCTGTCTGTGGACAACTTTAAACCGACTGGACTCAAGACCATTCTCCGAGTCGAAGATACTCGGACCGTGGCCACACCCGTCACTGGCATCGAAAAGCGATTCGTGCACTTGTACACTACCTGAAGTGCACCGGCTTAAGAGACCGCTTATAGTGTACCTTTGCATCCTCCTACGCGCACTCAGTGCTCATTCTTTCTCTCGCTTCCTCTTTCTATTCCCCTTTCCCCCACCCCCAGTGTAGGGCAGCAAACCGTATGCTCGTCTGGTTGACCTCCCAGCCTTTCCAGTCCTTGCGCTCTCTCTCTTGCGCGGTTATGTTCGATCTTCATCGCCTGCTGAATTCATCTCCTATATTGTCATCCACTGATTTTTATTGCATCTTGTTTTCGTTTTTTTTTTAATTTACTTCTTTGACGTCACTGTATTTTTCTACTCCTTGCTCCTGGAATAGGCCTTTGGTGCTGCAGCATGTTGAAATAAATAAATAAATATAACACCAAAATAAAGCTAAAATTAAGAACTAGGGATAAAAAAAACCAAATCACTGACGCAGGGTCTTCATGGCTCGAATTCCATCCCCACTTCTGTCCCGGGGCCCTAACAAATCTAATTTGTATACTTGTCCTCGCACATCACTTATTTGCCACTAACCGCGCAGTGATGTAGCGGTGGTAATAGAGAGAGGGGAGCAATAGAGGCTTCAGTCCAATAGAGATGTTTGCTGATTCACGCTTTAGTACAGCGTTAGGCAGCAAACATTCGGACTTAGCGTTATCGTTGGACACACTGCGCATGCCCAGTACGTAAGCGAAGCCGGAGCTCTTGCGAACGTACGCTATTTTCGGGATTATGCTTTTCAACGCTAACACACGTAAGGAGAGTGATAAACTTTCTTACTTTAATGTTGTAGGAAACCAGATGAGGGGACCCTTGCGTAGGGGAACATGGCGGCACCTGTCGAAGCGGCAGTACGTTCGCTTCTGACTTATCAAGTCACTGGCCGGCACTTTTTGGTCCATTCGTTCCCAAGAGATGCATGCGTTTGCTTTGGATTTGAATCATGGTGTTTCGACAGCAAATCCGAAACACCATGCCAGTTGAGTGTTACGCATTCCACTTAAGTTTATGTGCAAGTTTTGATGTGGGGTTCTCCCACGACGATGTCGCGAATGCTCTAAATAATTAGGCCGTGTTTCCGGGGCTGATGCCTCCGTGACGACACTACTCCCATTTTTGTGACGTGTTGTATTGTGTGCAGCATTTGTTTTACTATTTTGTTATGAGTTATTTTCTTTCATCTTGTTTTCTGTCTTTCTTTTTTTTTTCCGGAGTAGTGTTTGGGAGATAGCTGGCCCTAAAAACCAACCTCACTATTTTTCTTCACTTCATAATAAATAAATAGGAAAGCATGGTGCGCGCACAAATGGCATTTGTAAACCACTAAACAGGAGAACAAATTATGAACACCAGGCGTTGAAATGGACATTTCTACGTGCTCTAAACGTTGTTTAAAAAACAAAACAAAGATATTGTAACAATCTACATGTCATTAATGGTGCATTTAAGATGCCATAGGTTGTTAACGCGACAGCGTTAAGGACCCCGTGTCGCAGAAAATACGGCGTCGATCGGCGTCCGACATCCAGCGTCGGACAACGCTTCGGCAAAAAGAATTTCGAACCAGATTCCGAACCACGCATACCCAACCACTCTCCTACCACCAAATTTGCTCATACCTTGTCTTTCATTCTTAACAAAGTTATTCCTCGGAATTTTGAGAACGGCAGCCCACAAACAAATGTAATTAAAAAAAACCGACAGCGCATATCCTTTTTGTTATCTCTTCTCAGACTGAAATGTTAAAAGTGCGAAACAATAACAGGAGATTGACCCACGCAAGAGGCTGCGTTTCTACCAGAAAGCTTGCCTTCGTGCATACGTTCGCCGCCAGTGTTTCCCGGTAAACGTTACGGTTACATAAGCTGCAGTTGCCGTAAGTGAAATTTTAAGTGGCCTCCAAATTTTTTTCGTAGTTTTGTAGATATGTAATATATAAATGCACTTTCTTTCGAACAAGTTCTGCAGAAACCCGCAAGGTGGAGAGAAGTCATTAATAAAGGGGGAATCAGACATCCACCCAAACGTAGCTAATTGCTACAAAGGAACCCATGCGGGTACCTCGAAAGAAAAGCCTCGCAGTTGAAGAAAAATTCGTCCTGGTTCGGGATTCGAACCTGGGACCATATGAGTTTCTTTTGTATCAAATACCTACGTTTGGACGGATGTATCGATTCCCCTTTATTAATTACTTCTCTCCACCTTGCGGGTTTCCGTAAAACTCTTTCGTCAAACTCTTGTCTTTGCTTCGGGTTGTCGATAAATTCGACTTCGCCCTGCCATCTGCTAGCCACCTGGTTAAGTCAGATGGTAGAGCGGCTGCCCCGGAAAGGTGGTGTTGCCGGGTTCGATTGCTGGACCAGGACGAATTTTTCTTCAACTGGGAGGATTTTCTTTCGACGAACCCGTATGGGCTTCTTTTGTAGCAATTAACTACGTTTGAGTGGATGTCTCATTTCCCCTTTATTAATTTCTTTCTAACAATTCTCATTTGTATAGATGCCTGACACAAAATGGACTGCCTGCCTTGTCAAGCTTTTTTGTCCCCGCTCTCATTAGGGAAAAGAACATTATTATTGTGATTGTTGCATTAAGAGAAGTGCATTATAGAAGTATAGATTCGATATCGCTTAGTTTGACGATGGCCCGCGTACTGAAGAGCGGATATATGGCATGAAAGCAACACACACGGTATCGCAAGCAAGAGTCATGCTGGTACAAAATTACGAGCGATACGTACGTCGCACATATAAACGTGTTTATGTTTCGTAGTGTGAAACATTCAAGCAAGAAAAATAAAGAAATGCTCGAGAAATAGGGGTGTATAGGAGTCTTCCAACAAATATTTCGCAACGTTAGAGCAGGCCCTAAGAAATTGAAATTAGCCTTAAAAAGGGTATCTGAGGAGACCCATCACTTATCTGGCTTGTCCACGATTCTAATTGGCTGTAGGCTTGTCTGTACGTGCTCGTAAGAACAGCGTATTCTCTTCACTAGCCTTGGTGCCGGTAGTTTTATTAGTGAAACGCTAGCAACGCGCTTAATTGCAGTTTTTGTACATGGCGTGAAGTACTGCAGCCATGGGCACCCATTGCTTCGTGCTCATTGTTTACCCAGTGCAGCCGGATGTTTTCAAGCTTGTCTTTCTATCCCCTGCCTCTGCGTGGTCGTCCTCCCCGAGTGGCGGGAAGAATTTGCCAGGAATCCGAAACTTTTGTCTCAGCGAAGAGAGCACCGCGTGCACGGAGAGGCACCACCGTACTCAGACTGGTGGCGGTCTATAAACTGCTGACGGCGGAATCTTCTTCCTCGGAGGCGTCCAAGCGTCCAGGCTGCGGCCGCAAGTTGTTTGGCTGGAAAGAACGAGTTCGCCCCGGCTAGCTGTACTCAGCGTTAACTGGGCACGCTCGGAACGCGACAATTTCTTCGACCGCAACTTGGACGGGCAAGTGCTTACGCCCATCGCTCCGTTCGAGTGGCTTATACATACGTATATTCTCTTTTTCGTGTACTCGTTGTTTCAACTACTTAGTCGCATTCTCTTTCTCAGATCAAAGAATGCGCATAAACTAAACGCTGTCCCGTTGTGCACAGTCATAGCTAACAAACAACCATTTCATTCTCTAGTTTGTGCGTGTGCGTGTGTGTGTGTGTGTGTGTGTGTGTGTGTGTGTGTGTGTGTGTGTGTGTGTGTGTGTGTGTGTGTGTGTGTGTGTGTGTGTGTGTGTGTGTGTGTGTGTGTGTGTGTGTGTGTGTGTGTGTGTCACCATGTACAGTACACCGATGTAGTCAACTGCTTCACTTAAGCTGAGCTGCCTGATTACATTTAAATACGGTTATACTACTTGATCTACAGACATGCTACGAAGGGCAAAACACGAAAGTCCATTTTACGTGCCCGGGCCAAGCGGAAAGGAAAACTGAAAGAAAAGCGTATTTCGTATTTTTTTTTTTCTTTTCCAGCGCCAACTTGATGCTTCCTTCGTTAGCGAGTGTCTATTCGAGTGCGGCACCGGTCTACGCGTGCACAACGTATTCGTAGGCTGTGCCACAGCGGCGCACACTGGCAAGGCACCCCCACCGCGCGACGGCCGCGGCCCCCGAGAGCGTGCGCAAGAAAGGAGGAAAACAAAAGAACGAAAACAAAAGAAGAGATCGACACGTAAAAAGAGAGAGCGAGAAAGAGAGTTCCGAGTGTGTGCATGGAAGAGACCTCCTTCGTGGAGGACGGGAGAAGGTCCAGGTCTCCCTCTGGCGAACGTGAGTTGAACCCGAGAAAGAGGCGAAAAGGGCCGCATCAGCACCTTTGCAAATGGAGACCCCCTTCCCACTTTCTTCGAACCCGGAGCCTCGGATGAGGGCTCGGCGGCGAGGGCGAAGCGATGCGCGACGCGGTTGTTGCAGACCGATATAAAAGCGAACAGAGAGCCATCAACAATGGCTGAAGATAAAAGCCAGCCAGCGCGCCCCGCACGTACGTACGCACACCGGCGCCTGCGAGAGGGTTGGGCGAGGTAAAGAGCAACACAACGGCGGACGAGCTAATAAAGTTTCATCGGGCTTCCTTCGCTTTCCGCTCCCTTTGTTTTGCCTCCAGTGCGGCGACCGTTGCGCAAAAAAAAGCAGCAAGGGGAGTGTAGAAGTCGAAGGCGGCGGGCAGGGTGTTGCGTTTTTAATAAGCTACCGCGCACTGGCATCAGTAGATCGGCGCTCTCCACCGAGGTGTGAACAGGTGTCCCCAATTAGGCAGTGTCTGCGGCGAAGAATAGAGCGCGGTTGATCGGCGCAGACAAGAGTTGCCGCTCAGCACCTTGTGCAAGGGTTTCTCTCTTGCTGCCCGCCTTTTTTTTTCTTTCTGTTCATACGCGCTTACTCGTTTTCGTTTTCTTTTCTTATTGCCCTACACAGCATCAGTTAACTGGCTGATGGGTTTCGAGGAGACCGCTCCTAACGTGTGAGCAGCGGCTCTCCCATTAAAGGTGAACTGACATCTCTTGTATCGTTTATTCATTGGCGAGGGGCGCAATTGTAAGGGTGGGATAACTTCAACTTGTTAATTTCTACTGGGCGTAGAAACTTTAGACTTAGCTTCGCTCGGGAATCTGCAGAGGCGGTTGTTGTCGGTTTTCGATCTTCACTTCGCAGCATTATTTTTCTGCCTATGATAAGCAGAACAAAGTTTACCGTCTGACTTTGCACAGATGACATGCAAATATCCATGTCATTTTCTTCTGAACTCAGCGCTTAAAGGTTACTGAATGACAAAAAAGTTCAGTCAACTGTGTTCATCAGAAGCGATATTATGTTCATAAAAGTGAAATGGGAGACCACCATACGAAAAAGAAAGAGTTTGCATTAGGCGGAAGCCCTTACTACGAGCAGATTAAGTAAGTTTCTGAAGACCACATTCGCTGTGAATATGTATTACGTTATCCGCCTTCTGCCTTTCGTACAAAAACGTATCCGTTCTTCTGTCACACAAAGGCGTATTTCGTATCTCTCGCTTTCGTGTATGCCTGCCATAGAAGTATCTTGTTCGTGGGTGTCAGATTATCAAAAAATGCGCGGTGTTAGTTTCCGATCTTTAATAAATTATCGCGTTTTACGTGCCAAAACCACTTTCTGATTATGAGGCACGCCGCACTGGGGGACTCCGGAAATTTGGACCACGTAGGGCTCTTTAACGCGCACCTAGATCTAAGCCCACGGGTGTTTTTTGCATTTCACTTCCATCGATATGCGGCCGCCGTGGCCGGGATTCCATCCCGCGACCTCGTGCTTAGCAGCCCAACACCGTAGCCACTAAGCAACCACGGCGGGTAGTTTTATATCATTAAGGCGAAAATTAAATTGAATCTACTGGAGAATGGTGAGCCGGGCAGGTCAACGTAGAATCGATGACTGGCAGCCTGTTGCGCTCCGTGTTGTGTTACCGTGTGCTACCCGGTGCTGTTATGTTACCAGGTGGAAAGTAACGGCCATCGGACCCTACCGCATTTGAAAAGTGGCGCTCAGGCACAGCAATTATTGGCAACTTTTGCAAGCCTAGGTCCTCCTGCAGCGAGAAGCACTCCTCCTTCAGCAAGTAGGACATAAAGCCTGTTCCGCCCCTCACCCCTCACACAGATCCATCACTACTATGCTGCAACACAACCAGTCACCACTGGTTCTCTTCCAGAACGTGGTGGCTGTTAGAGTAGAGCATCTACATCAGCATGTAGATGCTCAATGTAGATGTAAATCAGCATCTGCACAAAAAGGGTTTTACTCAAATTGAGGACGACGCAACGAGCTATGGAAAGAAGAATAATGGGTGTAACGCTAAGGGATAAGAAAAGAGCAGATTGGGTGAGGGAACAAACGCGAGTTAATGACATCTTAGTTGAAATCAAGAAAAAGAAATGGGCATGGGCAGGACATGTAGTGAGGAGGGAAGATAACCGATGGTCATTAAGGGTTACGAACTGGATTCGAAGGGAAGGGAAGCGTAGCAGGGGGCGGCAAAAAGTTAGGTGGGCGGATGAGATTAAGAAGTTTGCAGGGACGACATGGCCACAATTAGTACATGACCGGGGTTGTTGGAGAAGTATGGGAGAGGCCTTTGCCCTGCTGTGGGCGTAACCAGGCTGATGATGGTGATGATGATCAGCATGTGACAGTTCAAGAGGCTCAAGTGTGAGCGCAACCTTCATCTAATCAAGCAGCTTGCCTTCTTTTACCATACTGCGAACCTCAGTGTTCTGGCAGAGGCTGTTCTGTTCTGTCTGATTGAGCCAACCTTTCACTGCTTTAACGCCTGGCGCACTGCCTAATTCCAAACTTTCGACACGCTTTTGAAGGGTCGCATCATGAACTCCTTGTCAGTTTTATCTAATAAAATATTGCGCTTGTTAGAAAGCAGTTGCAGTGGTGCTGCGATTCCACCGATAGCTTTCCCAATTTCGGAGAGCGTGTCGGCTTTAATTACCATCGAAGAAACACTGTTATTACCTCGTTTAGCCGGTAAAGTTTGATCTCGAATGTCAAGCTTTCTATATGACTGCAACATGCAGAATTTCATTTTCAACTTGCTTTTGACTTATCTCACACTCGGGACACATCCCTATACGCTTTAAGAAGTCATCCTTTATGCGAAAACTGGATGAGGTAACACTAGAACTCTTGCAAATGTGGTACGAATAGATGCATGTGTGGGAGGACAAACGGGAGTTGGATTGATTATTTGGTTTAGCGTCAGAAACTGCACAGTGGAGTGCAGGGGAATGGTCTCATTGCAGCGTGCTTACAGTTCAAGTCGTTTGTCCCCACCACTGCGCCCCTAATGCGCATAACTGACTGGTCCACATACAAAGCCACCCTTGAGGAGATTTGCGAGGCCATAAGCTCACCATATCAACTTCAAAATCTAATCGGATCTTCTATACTAGACGCGATTAAGTTTGTCGATGTGCCTGTGTACACGAAGTGTTCAATACGAAAAGCTCCGTGCCATCCACCGACGCGCGGCGAGAAACTATAGGAGGACAAATTCTCATTTTCACTTGACCCATTGTCGTAGAGCTCAGCGCAAACTAAAAATCTTAACAAGTTCAGAAGATAGGCACTGGGGCACTTATTTCTCATCTCTAGACGCACGAAATTACTTCCACAAGGTTTGGTAAACTGTAGAGGGTCTTCGCGTCTTCCCCGCACAGGAAGACCCTTTCCGTACAGAGCCTATTCCGGGTGACTTCGACGCATATCACCGGCTTTAGGACTTGACTTTGTTGTCACGGCGCTTCGCTTCACACATACAGCACAGCGTGCACTCACAGTGTTCACTCCCTTCCTCTTTTTATTCCTCCTTTCCCTCACCCCCAGTGTAAGGTAGCAAACCGGACCCTCGCCTTTCCACTCCTTGCTCTCGCTATCTCTCTCTTCACCAACGTCAGACTGATAAGGAGAATGCTGAAGAGTTCATTAAGTTGGTTGCAGGCGTACCTGCTTATTTTGAAGTAGGTTGGCAGATATACCTACTTCATAAGACTTTCTTCAGGTTACCATCTCGACCTCTTCTTCGCAATGCCAGAGTTGGCGCTGATCTACGCCTAGTCATGAAGTAAAAAAAAATAAAAATAAAGGAAAACTAAAGGAACTTGGAAGATGAAGAAATGGGAAAAACTGAAAGAAAAATAAAGGAAAAACCAGAAGAAACAGGAGATGGAAGCGCCTCCCGTGTCTTGTTTCTTCTTGTTTTTTCAATTTTTCTTCACTCATTCCAAGTTGCGCTAATGTGAAGGATACATCACTGAAAGCGCAAGCCGTGCGCATTTGTCAAAGTAGACCTCTTTACACGTCGACCCATGGCACACTTAAGGAAGCCCACGCCTCTCCAATATCTGTGTAACTTTCGAAGCAACCTCTTCCAGTGTTCTTGCGAATCCTCACTCGACGCAAGCGCCACTCTGTGCCATTGATACATGACTTACGCACTGACAGCAGCTTTTGCAAAATAATAATTTGGCATAAGCCCACTATTTCTAGAAATTGTGCGTTCCCCTATTTTTCATACACACCCCCATGGGCGATGTCGAAGTCTCTGATCCAGCTGTTTATGTCATGAACTGTCGAAGAAAAACAAATGGCCATTCCGCCTGAAGTCCTTGGTTTACTCACCGTCGGCCATATATAAAGAGAATATGGTAAATCCTTGCTTATATAAACGGACGGCTCTGTAACATCGTCCGGCTCAACTGCAGCCGTCGTTCTCCCGACTTATCTTATCGCTTGAAGGTACCCGTTGGATCACAAGATAACCCCGACCACAACTGAGCTAGCGGCCATTCGAGAAGCTGCAAGGCATATTTCCCACGAACTCCCTCATGTCTGGAACGTATTATGCGATTCAAGATGATCTCTGCAGATAGTCAATGTGTCATGCGAAAAAAAAAACGCTGATTCCGTGGCTCTAGATGCCGTATAACTGCCGATCTGCACATTCTTAATGGAAAGAAAGACCATCGTATAGTTTACCAGTTGACTTCTGTGTACTGCAGACATGCACAGGAATGGTGTTGCAGATGCAACAGGAAAAACAGCCTTAAATGACGGCATTTCTGGCAGCCTCCCATCCTCAAGACGACACTGCAATTCTTTTCTCGTTGATGTCATGCAGAATGCGACAGCAAGACATCGGACAAGGCGGAACAATCTCAGCAGCCGTCATTATGGGCTTGATCCGTATATGAAATATCGTACCCCGTGCGGTATCCAACGTAGCCCTGCAAGCCTTTTGCATTATGTTGAGATTAGGCCCCGCATTTACGCGACGATATAGTATATACAGCGCCCATCCGACAATCAAGCCCATGTTTGTTGTTTGTCCCCAATTAGGCCTGTGAACAGTCGGCATTAGCATCTTCATTAGCACTCACTGGCCACAGGTGAATGGTTGAGCACATCCTTATGGACCCAAGGCCATAGTTTATCGAGGAAACGAGCCAGTCGTGCACTGCTTGAATCTGAGCACCACGAGTTAAGATTCACGGTTGTGAGCTGGCTGTAACGATGTTGACTGCATGCCAAGAAAAGAGGACGACACCTTGTATGGCTATAGGAAGGGATTGCCCACCTAGCGAGACAGTGAGCAATGGGATCTCCAAACGGCAGCTCGCTGATTGGCGGTCAGTGAATGCTTGGAGTGCTCCAACTGTCCGTGGAGAAGACCTCAGGGTCTGAGGCCCTGTTGATTCTGACGTGGTATTCGAACTGCTACCTTCTTAACCATTGTCTGAGCACCGACAGGCTATGCGCCCTCAACGGCGGCATCGACGGTAACCCTCCGGGCTTGTCACTGAGCGAGTAGTGCCACTGTATGCCATTTATCTGCGCCCTACTGTCTCGAGCACATGACCGTAGTTTCCTGGTGTTAATCCTTCTACGTATTACGCCTTCTTTAAAGCATCTCTCGGAATAAAATCAGCATTCAGTGTGCGAGCACCTTGACTGCCGAGCTCTTTCCTTATTCCTTTCTTTAACTGAGAAGTGAGAGGGGAGAGTTTTTATTCTAAATTCATTACATGGGCTTCCCGGACACGAATGTGTTTTGTTTGTTATTATTTATGCGGCTCGATAGACAGAGAAATGGGGCGGCAAAGGCAGGCAGTTTAATAGGTAGAACATCTAGCTTGATACCCTATACTGGGAAAAGGGTAAGGGTAAAAGAAAGACGGAAAATATAACGGAGAGATAAAGCAAAGGCGCGAAAAAGCAGAGGTGTGGAACGTCTGTGAGAACTATGAGCTTCGAGTAGGCAACTCGAACTTAAAGACTTCAAGAACGTCTTGACCTAGTTGTGACGAGTGTATTGGCCGGCGTTTCAAGGCTGTCTGCTCCGAAAGCGACCGGTCGTCACGGCGGACCAGCGCAGTCGCGAGTAATTGCCTGTGGGCGCTGTATCGAGGACAACGGCTAGGAAAGAGTTAGTTTCCTCGCCACCACAGTGATCACACGCAGTACTTTCTTCTTTTTTGATGCGGAAAGCAAATGATTTTGTGAAAGGGACGCCAAGTAATTGTCGACACAGTGCTGTTGTCTCGGGTCAGGATAGCCCAGTTGAAGGATGAAGACGAAGAGAGGAGTCCAATCAGTGCAGATGTGCGCGTTGGGAACTAAGGATGTTGCACAAAGATATTGTGGCATCATTCGCAAGCACTCGAGATTTCGCTGCTCCATCTATACAGCGGCAATCGTTCCTGCACACCCTTTTTACGAGCAGATCTAGGAACTTCATTTCGTACTCCTAGCCTGTGTACCATATATTAGGCAAGAGTGGATATGTACAGTTATCATTGGTAAAGCGCAAATTCAACGTATACAGTATTACAATGGCATAGTGAAGATAACAGAAAGTAGTATTGCAAGATTTACAATCATGTGCATCATTATACAATCAATACAAGAAACACACACGCGCAAACACACGCACACATGCACGCCTACGGTTACGACCTATTCCTCAACACATTCAGAAATTATTCGACTGTTGAACATTCTACATTATCAGCTGGTAGATGATTCCAGTCACTGATTACTCGGGGGAAAATAATTGTTAAGTGTATCAGTGCGATTGATAATGTGTACAACTTAGAACGACGTCAACCCATAACACATTCAGAGGCTAGTTCACATATAATATTTTATTAACCCCGATTATCATGATAAAGTAAAAGAAAGCTTCGTTATTTTCACAATTCTTGTTTCTAATATTTCCAGTTCCACTCTTTGTAAAAGAAGTGAAGGGGACGCCTCCCAGTTGTAACAATTATAGACGAAGTTGTAATACTTGCGTCGTACTGCCTACCTCCATCGCCACTCCTAATACATCTCTTCTTTTCCTCTTCTACTTCCACCTGAGCAGAGTAACATTATCTTTAACATTACCTTTACCTGAGGTCTACCTCTCTGCCTTTGCTGAAATGCTTGTTTCTCTCTCTCTCTCCCGTACTTGGCACATGCGAGGGGTAAAGTATATTAGCAAATAGTCGTAGGCGCGTCAAACAGTCAACCATGGTTCTTGTACAAATACATCGCACCAGCACGGCGAGCAGGAAGAGACAACTAGAACAAAACTTCGGAAATAATTACAGGCATGGGGCCGTGCACTTGTAATACCAGTGATACTAGCACCGTTTGGCACCGCTCCCTTGCCAATGTATCCGAACTCCTCAGTCCGAACCGTATCTCGCAATCGAAATCACAACCCCTTTTAAGAACTCACGTAATAATTCCAAAATTTTCGGCAGTTTATTCGTCGGCAATGCTTCTCTGCACAGGCAAATACAGTTCTAAAATTAGGACGTGTTGTGGAATTTATCGTTGATGTCAGCCAATTAGGAATACTATTTACTAAGATAAGCAAAAGGCCAATTCACCGCTCCTTGACTTGAATTTTCAACGTTTGGCTTCCGCTGTTAAATCCGCAAAGCTTTCTGACCTCCACATATTTTTGCTATCAAAACACATAAGCCTGATATGCCCTTCAGGGCAATCGTTTCTGAAAAAGACCCTTGGCAAAACGTAATCTCTAGGTATCTCCAAAAAAACTTGGACTGTCTAACTGTCCTTGATCCCTATCGTGTAAGCAATTCTGAAGCGGTGGTTGCCAAGTTTTTAAAAACTGCTAATCCTAGCAGAAGCAGTGCATTCAGTGTCGATATCGAAGATTTGTATTACTCTATACCTCGTGATGAATTAATGGCTAAAAATAATATGTTATGGGGTTTTACGTGCCAAAGCCACGATTTGATTATGAGGCACGCCGTAGGGGGGGACTCCGGATCAATTTTGACCACCTGGGTTTCTTACACGGGTGTTCTTGCATTTCGTCCCCATAGAAATGAAGCCGCCGTGGCCGGGATATGATCCCGCGACCTCGTGCTTAGCAGCGCAACGCCAAAGCCACTAAGCAACCACGGCAGGTTGAATTAGTGGCTAGCGTGAAAGAATGTATCACGGTCGATGATGGCGATTTTTTTTTTTTTTGCCTAAATAGGGGAACCTCGGTTGCAAGCTCTAGCGAGTTGCTGAGATTTTACTTAAATACGTTCGTGTCTTGAGGCGAAGGAGACATTTATGTTCAGCGTTCAGGAATTTGCATAGGCTCTCCAGTTGCTCCAATCTTAATCGAAATTTTTAAAGCAAGCTCGATATAGGGCTACAACGTCACCTTTCAGGACTGGTAACTAAGATGTTCAGATATGTGAACGATTTTCTGATGTTAACTAATTCCACTAATCCAACCCTGGATGTTGTAAACATTTTAAAGGCTTTCAAGGAAAACTGCATAAAATTATTTTTTTTTGTATTGCCTCAGGATAACCAATTGCAATTTCTTGACCTAAGACTAGTCTTTCAACCGCGTCAAGTCCGTTGGTATTACCAACCCAGGTCTCTTAAACCTATCGTTAACTACCACTCAGACGATTTACAGATTGTAAGAAGAGGAATAATAAAAACTAGCATAGGAACTGCATTGAAAAATCATGCCAACACATGATGAAATCGAGCTTTCACAGCCAGATCGACAAGCTAGAACACGCAGGCTATCCAGAGGATGTCATTAATGAAAGAACTAAAAGTTGTACGGTTCAGGTTCTTTTTATTGCGATAGCAATTGTATGGAGACTCCAGGCGCATTTCTGCCGTCGCCGTCGCCGTGAGGTTCCGTATAAAGTCCAAGGGCAATAAAATTGTCGCCGTGCGCCGTATGCTGTATGTGCGAGTGAAAGCGAGCGAGATTGAGCCGGCAATCGCGACTCAATCTAGCGCACACAACCGACTAAAGCGGGGAGGACGCGCCGCCTTCCGTCCCACGCAAGCATTCGGGGGTAGGAGAGCAGGGAAAGGGGGCGCGTTCTACTCCGGGCGGCCGCGCGCGCTCGGCCGGGCCGCTGCATATATCTTGAAAGCCATCGGCGACGGCTACAGAGTCCGCGCTGCGCTGCGTTTTCGCGAATTAGTTCGCGTCAATGCGAGCAGCTGCACGAAGGTCAATTCGCTCGCTGCTGCTGCCACGTTTCCGCACTGCATCGTTTTGTCAGTGAGTTTCCGTGGTCATCGAGTGAGATATGCTCATGCTTGCTTGTGAGCGCGTGACACAATGCTTGTTAATTTACCTAGTTTGCATATGTTTACAAGTTTATACGGCCCATACACCTACTATCCTTACTTCGTATAGCTAGCTGTCCATTAATTTACTATCGAAATCGATGATTCGCCTTTCGGGGAAAACTGCGACTTTCTTCAGCAAAGAACAAACTTCAGACAATTGTAGCATTGCCATTTGTTGGGCGTGCTGGTACATTGAAAGCATATTTAGCGCCAGCAAAAAAGGACGGAAGGGAGACGACAACACAATTGTGTTGTCGTCTCCCTTCCGTCCTTGTTTGCTGGCGCTAAATATGCCTTGAGACAATTGGTTCGCGTATTCGCAGGAAGCCATCGCAATGTAATAATAAGCACACCAAAACATTTGTAGATTGTGCAATGGGCATAGTGTAGATGATCCCGTTTAGGTGCGGTGAGGTTTACGTAGGCCATTCTGGGCGCTGCGTCAACGTGCGACTAAGAGAAACCCCTGGCGGCATACAATTCAACCGCAGCGACACATCTAGCCGCACACTGTATGGGGAATCTGGTTGTTATCCTGTTTTGAAAGATACTCAGGTTATCTTCAAGAGCAACAACCAGACCCGTGAAATGGCAGAGGCCCACCTCATAAAGAAAAGAGGACATAACTGCGTCAGCCACCCTTCGGTCTTACTACATGATGATGTATTTAAGTTTCTGGATAGTTAGACTTTCTTTCATTTTAACGTTGCCCTTGAATGTTTTAACTCGTGATCCTTGAAACGTATGCGCAGCCCCCCTGCTCCGTTTTTGAGCGCGTATATTTGTTTTCTTTCAACATTTTTTTTTCAGTTGCGAGTAAGCGGCTTAATTGTGATGTCATATCTCTTCGTACTCGACTTGGTGCGCTTTTACAGTTCCAAGATATAAGCAAGCCGACTACAGCCCAGTTGTTCATTCTGTTTCGCTAAGAACTCAGCAGTTGTCCTGTCACTGGCAGGCATAGACCCAGGGCCGCCGGTAGACTCATTTGCCCGCACTTCGTGTCGAGCAAGCCACGTCGGGTGCTCTGACCGGCTGGCGGCATGCTCCCACCCGTCCCAGAGAAACCACGCGCGCGAGAGCCGTTGCGTCGTCTTCTGCTCGCAAAGCATGCGCCAGGGGCGCGCATAACGTTCGCGGTCTGCGGAACGGCATAGAAGGATTCTGTTCCAGCCCAGCGTATTTTTAGATCAACCGCGCTTGTGAACCGAACCCCGGTTCGCCTACTCCCACGAGTCACGTTCCTCAGAGTTCGTGTACAGAACATTACTTCCGAATGCTTGTCTACTCGCCTCGACGTCGCTGTGTCGTAGAGGCCCTGCACCAAGGCAGCGCCTGCGCCATCGCTCGACTGGCAGCACTGATGTTGCAATGCTGCGCCGCTGCACACTTTCAAACAAACACCGAATCTGCGGACACGTCGCGCAGCCTGCGGCCGTGGATGTTACAGGGCTTATAAACGCAGCATGTGGTGGAGCAAAGTGAGTGAAAGCTGCGCTACTAGAGCTGTGATTCGGCGATATGATTAAGTGGAGCTTCTTTATTGAGCAGAATCAATCTGCCTCAGTTCCGTTGGTTGAGGTACGTTGTGACGATTGCGGTGTTGAAGAGAGAAACGAGGTGGCAGAAATAGGGATGGTTCTTCTTCAGAGGAATACACCAAATCGCTATTGAGCCACCGCTACAGGGCGCGTGCAGATTTGCCTAAGCCCCTTCTTTCTGTTAGTTACATCTGAAGGAGACGACTTTTTCTCCGAACCAACCAACAGCAAAGCCACCCAATGGGAGAAGTTTTTTTTTAATTCTGCGAAAACAAAATTACCGATGGTCACGATACTCCCTAATACGAAATTTTTCTTTTTGTCACGCTCATCTTTCCGTTTTTACTTCGCATTTCCCTTCCCCACTAGTGCAGGGTAGCAAACCGGACGTTTTAACTCTGGTTAACCTCCCTGCCTTTCTCTCATTTGCATCTCTCTCTCTCTCTCTCTTGAGTGCACCTCTACGCGAGTTTCCATTTTGCGATATATTCAGGAAAAGAATTTGAGGGAGACATGTATTTACATACAACTGCAGACAACTCTTTATTTTCAGCTACGGCGCTTAACTTGTGCTTCGGCGGCGTGCACCTCTGGATTCTTACTTCGACGCCGTTGAGCCTCTGCTCGAGAAGCTCGTTTAGCACCTGCGGCAGACGAAGCACTTCTACCGGTTGCGTCGATTGTTCAGAAAGAACTGGCTGATACTATTTTGTATTATGATTTTATTATACCATGGTCGTGACAGTTAAGAACCACACAGTGTCGAAACGGAAGGTCTCTTCGATTTGGCTGAATTTTCAGCATTTGTTTCGTTGCGGTACAGTGTGAATGCAGCACAGTGCAGTGCCCGTTCCCAAAGTTCCAGTGCAGTGTCTGCACTAGAGCTGCACGTTTACTTCAAAAATGAACATAAAAGTGCAAGTCTTGTTGTCTGCTCGGACTATTTTCGCGTGTTTGGCTCATTGTGTCGTAGCGTCTGCTCTTGTGACGTGCTACAGCGTCCTGCGGGGCGTGTCGTAGCGTGTGCTGTTGTCGCCACATCGTTTTACGGGCGCTTTGGTGAATGTGTATGCTGTTTTCTTTTTTTCATGAGAGACCGCGTTCTAAGCAATTTAACAATCGGAACCAAATGAACACGTCACATGACTTTACTGAACTGTCCACAACCATCTATGAATTGAACTTATGCCTCACGTTCTTATGCCGGCTTACAGGAGCAGTTGCAATCAAAATGGCATGTATTTAGCTCCGCGCACCATTATTAAACTATAACGATGCGTTGTGTCGTCTGCTACCGAGAGCTCGTACGATGCCTGCACTTGCAAAGTGGCGAGTGTAGGCGAACTGTGAACTCTTGCGGCACTTGCCTTCGACAAAGCCAAATCGAAGGGCGCGGTTCTCGCGGCGCGCTGTGCACTGTAAAATCGAGGACATACGTGCCGCACTCATGAACAAGTAAATGTGCAGCCAAATCGAAGAGCTTGTGTGAGTTACAAAGTTAACTCTATATTGGGCGCACTTGAGTCCAGCAAAACAAGCAACGCTCAAGCACAACGACAGCGGCGAGCAGAGTCGGCGATGGTCGAAAATCTTATCTGCGGCTCAAGCGTGTCGGCTTTTATACTTTGCTCGTCGAAGGTTCCAGTGCAATCGCATGGCTTCAAGAAAGTGCTACACAATTCGCTTCGCGCATGCAATCAGAATACAAATACTATGGCGTCATCTTGTAGTCTCGTGCGGCCCTCCGCTTTCCTCCTCACCTGTCCATGCTCTCCTCATCCACTTTCCACCTCATGTTTTCACTGTAGCCTCTTCCTCCATTGGCCTCCTCACGCTCTCTTTCATCTCCCGCTCAGCTCCGCGTTCGCTTTCATCTTCTTTCTCTGTGCTCGTACTCTCGGTTAGGCCGAGGAACGACGCCAAGGCACGCCGACACTCAACGCAGGAACGGGCGACTAAGAGCTACTCTCTATAATTAGGTGGTTGGCTGCAAATTGAGAAAAGGAGAAATGTTTAAAGACTGCGTGCGCAAGAAAACACACACATTGCGCACGCGCCCGCAAACACACGCACACGCACATGCAGACACACATATGCAATCACACGCACGCACGTACACACACACACACCGAAGTTGTGCGGGATAACAGGATTTCTGGGCGCGCGCAGCAGGAATACGAGCTAGAGAGTGCGCCACTGTTCACGACGATAAGAGCCACCACAATAACGACGAGAAAGTTTGAATGAAGGGATTGAAAATTTTCCCACCAATACCGCTCCAGTAAAGCAACAAGTGCGACACTCACCTGGCTGCTGCTCCTCGAATAGACAACATAAATTCACCTCGTCGAACACTATCCGCTGTACTAGCTACTGCAGTATCGTCATCCAACTCTCCTAATAGCATCCGTTCGCGTCGCGTTGGAACATCTTCACTTTTCGACCGCGTTACTTTCATAGTCGATTTCTGACCAACTTTATCCGTCAGAGCAGGAATGGAGAATGCACTTTTTAATCGCACTACCGACGTGGTGCTCGTGCTTACTGGTTGGAAACGGTCATGTGCTTGCACGAGTTTTCCGTAAGCCCATATTTACCTAAGCCGCCATAAATTATGAGCGTCAATTATATCACTGCAATCAGTATGTTGCCACGTTGTAGTGACGATGAAGAAAACAGTCGCAAAACTGTGAACGACGAAACACTTTTTATTGGGCGAACCTGTGCCCACAAAAGCAAGTTATACTCAAAGCACAACGATAGCGGCGAACACAGTCGGCGATCGTCGAAACCTGATCTGCACGTCGGCTTTATACCTCAGTCATGGAGTTTCCAGAGTAATCGCTGGTGACCGCATGTCTTCCATAAAGTTCTACACAATTCGCGTCGTGCACGCATGCAATCAGATTACGCAATGCTCGGTGACAACAGACAGCGGATAAAACCAACGATAACATTCAAAAAACCTTCCGATACATGGCGATAACATTTGTTAGACGGTGAATCATGGTCTCACGAGAAAGATAAGCAAGTACACGTTTCAGTATCACACCTCCATCGAGGCAGCAATATCAGTGCATTCTTGCAAAATCGTGGGGTTTACTTATTTAGGTGCTATCAGGACGTAGTACTGTAGGTCCTATGGCCCACTCAGGACGGTCATTTCATACTGTTTCCTTTTTCACCGTGAGTGCAATTTCCTCGCAAGTATGTAACAGAGACAAGATGCCCTTGTTGCGCAAAGAAATAATTTACTGCATGGGCCGGGATATTGCAATGAGTGCGTCCCAATTCTTTTCCTTCTCGAGTTTCGTCAATTGTCCGAGTGGCGCTACGCCTACGATATCACCAGGATTAGACGGTCGTGAGTGGTTGATAGTAGGAAAGGAATAGAAATGAGCGATATGGATCATTACACTATAACGACCTTGATATCCAGTAGGTGAATGATAACTCTCCGTGTATTTTCATTAAAGCATTATCAAAAAAAAAACACGTTAAGTATACTGTATACCGCCGCGTTGTATCGACGGTGAAGATTTAAAACTGCAAAAAGTGGGAGTTAAAAACTTAACATTTAATTAGGCGAACTTGTGCCCCACAAAGACAAGCTACGATAGAAGCACGATAGCGGCGAGAAAAATCGTCGGTCGTTCAATCTGTCCGCTATTTATGCATTTATCACTGTACATTCCAGAGTAATCTCTGATGCTCGCGTATTACATTCAAGAATCTACTACACTATTCGCGCCCTGCGCGCGAGCTGATTAGACCGAACGATATCGCCTAAAATAGGCGACAAAATTAAAGAAATTTCGAATGGAGTAGGCGCGACCACGCCGAGTGGCAACTTGATAGCTGTGATACCTGTTAAGGTCACCGTCCAAAAGCCAAAAAAAAAAGATGGTCGCGTGACACTATTGTACTATTACAACATTCATTAGTCATAAGTTAATGAATTAGTTATTCGTTGGTTCATTAGTTTGCAGCAGAGAAAAATAACGTAAATGAAATTGGCGGCATTCACTATTAATTTAAAGCATTTGGTACTTCTCGCGTAAGCCACGCTGAGCCTGCTGGTACGCAACCATGCTTTTGCTCTGCGGAAATCCTTAAAGTGTAGGCGGTTTCATAACATCAAAGTTAGCAGTGCAGCAGTACTTTGCTTCTTTGAGTGACGGCAGCACAGTGTAGCCGCATTGCATCGTGGAGAAGCTCACTTGCATACTTTCGTTAGTCTGAGTTCACACTTCAATGTTTTAGTTTCTTGTAGTGACTTTAGAGTGTCGTGTGCTTCAGAGAAGTGTAAGCGCTTTGTTAAGAATATTGCCTAATATTTATTTTATTTATTTATTACGTTGATGACAGAAATGCCATTAGCTGGCAGTTGAGTGCAGCGGTTGTATAAGTTTTGTGGCAATGGATGTGAAACAAAAAATACAAAATACAGGGTGCAAACAATTGCGAAAGTCCAGTGAAGCCAAGTCTTTATTCCGACCAGAAACTTTGGAGACCCCGCTGGTGAAAAGCGGTCTCAGATCACTTGACAGTGCCTGAGGGCCCGCATAGAGGGCAGTGGTTACATGAAATTCACATTACACTCATGCATCTGAACGCCGTGGCAGAGATTATAGCGGCATTGAACTCGACAATTTACATAAACAACTGCGTCATAATTTTCATAAGGAGCCTAAGCAAGATAGTAGTTCCTGGTTTTTAATACCCGTATTAAACAATGCCCTGCCTCCTACCCATGTTATGGTAGGAGAGAAGTGCGGTCCCATTTTGTGGTTCCTAATAAAAGCGAATCAAAACAAAAATTTGTGACACTGCAAAAAAGTGCCATGAGAAGATAGAGAAGATACACGCTACACATTGCCTATGTTTAGGATATTTTTTTCTCCAGCGACGACTGACACCGACTCAATTTTGTGCTCTAAACAAACTGCGCATGTTTTTGTTATAAAATAGTGCTTTTATGTGAAATGCCAGGGCAATAATCAAAATGCGTTTTTCAGCACAATGTGGTTGCCCCCCACCGGCGAGTACACAAGGAACAAAAATGGAACTTGTTTTGATTAATTTGTCTGCTTTTGTGTCTTTGCTTCGTTTTCTTTCTCTTATCATCAATTTCTTGGTAGTGCGATGCCATCTCAAAAGTTGACATATTTTCGTATTGCGCCGTCGTAAAGTTGTGTTCGCCTGTTGCATTGGTTGCCGGTTTTTCGCTTTTATTGTCGCCACTGTCGCTGGTGATCAAAAGTCCGCCTAAATGCTGCCGAGAGACGTTTACCGCGGTCACTGTGTCCGGCGGGGAGCCGGAAGAGCCGCACGACGGAACTCCTATAGGGGCGCCACTAACTGGTAAGAGCACGTCGATGCGGTTGCAACCGCCCGATTCTCGCTCTCGGTGCAACAATGCCTTTCGAGCCACGGGCGGGCACGTTGCGTCGCCGAAGCGACCCTCGGCCGGGGGTCGCCGCGTCTTCTTCCCGACAAGAGTCCCGCACATGACGGACCTCTATTTCGGGTGCACGCTGCAGCTCCGTCGCGCGCTCATCCATCACCGGAGCAAATATTGGCTACGCGAGGTCGCGCGGCGCTGACACCGGGCTACAAGCTCGCCGCACGCTCTTCCCGACTGACTGACTGACTGACTCACTGACTGCGCTGTCCGCCCGGCTACTAGCCCCGCGGCTCTGACAGGTGACGCAGTAGTACGCGGCCGCCGGCGCCGCCTTTGCAGCGTGCCTGCGCCGCCGCGGTGCTGCTTCCCTTGGCGCCCTCGCCCTGCTTGGCCCTTGTTGCTGCTCGCTGTTTGCGCGCTTGAGCGTGTCTCGCGGCACGTTGATCTCACCAACATGCTGTCCTCGTGCTTCCGCCAGAAAGATTAAGCGCGGTGAAAACTCTCGGCGGGGCTGCGAGTGTTTGCAGTACATGGCACGGGCAGCACCCCGGCCCGTGTCTACAGGGCCAGGAAGAACGATGCCCGTTCGCTGCCGCCGGGGAGCGCTCCTCTTTCTTCGGGGAGCGTTCTCGCGCCTCTCGAAGGCGGCTGCAGCATGTCGCCGTCGGGGTCGGTTTAATGGAGCCGAAGAGAGCGATTAAGAAGCGCCGCTGCCGGTGGCGGGGTTGAGAAGGGGCCCGCGGCTGCTCCAAAGTAAAAGCGCAGTTTGGCACGATTGTCCGTGAAAACGTGGATCGCACGGCCCTGTCCCTGACATACATACATACATACATACATACATACATACATACATACATACATACATACATACATACATACATACATACATACATACATACATACATACATACATACATACATACATACATACATACATACATACATACATACATACATACATACATACATACATACATACATACATACATACATACATACATACATACATACATACATACTGTTCAGAACTTTTTCTTTCACAGCCTAGGCATGCAGCCTGGTACGTGTGGCCATGTGTGCGTGTTGGAACAATGCAGTGAACCTCCCGATTCCCGAGCTTTGGCGGAGAGAACGGCTGTGCGTTGGGCATGTTGGTAAACGCATTTGGAAATAACTTTAGCGCAAGCAGACAAGGGCATAAGGAAGACGTAGAGCACGGTGCGCAAACTTCGACAGTTTAATCATTACTCCTTGTATAAAGGCCTTCTATTTATCTAGTATACCGACAGATGCTGCGCTTACACACATTTGGCCACTGATTCTGGAAGCTTCTGCTTCATTATTTCTCTGAGAACTTTACCTTTGTGTCTCGCTCGAATCACGCAATCTTTAAGCAAGGGTGCGCAGCCGCACTCCTTTCCTTTAACAGAGAGATGACCATTGCGGTAATTCCAAACTTTCACATTGTGCTCTCGCCCTTTCAGCGAGGTTCCCGTACGTTGACACGTTTCTGTAACCGCTGAGTTCCTTTTGACATTCTTTTTGTCAGATAGGAATGTGAGGGTCACACCAAAAGAGCATTTTCCATTATCCGCATCATTTTTGATTTATTTATTCAGAACCAAAAAATTAACTGTTGCGTTCGTTTCATGAAATCCAAGAAAAAAAGCGGCGCTGGGAGTGCTCCACCTCCGAAAAAACCGCAAAACTGAAAGGGTTAAGTCAATCAGGCATCTGTCCGTCTCTCCTATACAGGGTGTCCCAGCTAACGTCAGCCAAGCTGTTAAAAAAAAAACTGGTGCACTATATGCGAATATAACATCTACAGAGCGTGTTCGGTCATCGGTCTTCTTGAGCCACCAGGATAATTGTTTGTACTGATTACCTGGCCAATTAAAGATCGATTATTCAAATTCTTAATATTTGAATTCAGAGCGTGACTGTCCATGGGAAAGTTGTTAGTGCGTTCTAAAACATCACATTCAGTCGTTTTTAAGTGTGCTATGCCCTGCGTAATTATTTTTTTTTTTCGCGTTTTATTTGTACTCTGCGAAATATGAAAAGTGCTGCGTGAATACGCATCCGTGCGCGGTGACACTTGTAGTTCCAAAATTGTAGTTCCAATGTCAGGGAAATAATCCGCGCATTTCATGACTCGGCAATTTTCTGGTCATCGCGTAGGCTGTGATCGTCCCACGGCACACGCGGCTCTCACTCAGCGGAAGCCAACACCAACACCGACTGCTCGCCGCTTCCAGGAGAGAGAGACAGAGGAAAGGGGAAAGGCAGGGAGGTTAACCAGAGGGGAAGATCCGGTTTGCTACCCTACGCTGGGGAGAGAGGGGAGGTAAGGTGATAACAAAGTAGAGATAAAGAAAGAAATGAGCGTAGACATACAATCACAGTCGGTCACTGTCGCCGCATATTGTCACAGCACAGCACGGTAGCGCTTGCAGCACTATAAACATCTGTTCAGGCTACAGCCGCTTGTCCCATTCTGTTGCCTTTAAAGACTACCACAGTGCCTTCGTAGCCCTCTGCTGCGATGGCTTTGTGATGGCGGCATATTAAAATAAGTTCCTCTGTTTGAGGTCTTTGGTCAAAGCGCGCTATCGCGATTGCAAGCGATCGTCTCTGTAAATTATAGCGAGGAGAGTGACAGAGAAGGTGTTGGAAAAGTCTCCTTGTTACTACAGTCATCACAGGAGGCGTCGTCGGCCCATCTGATTCGGAAAGCAAAAGACTTGGTGAAGGCCACCCCAAGCCATATTCGACGAAGTAGGGTAGCTTCGCGACGGCATAGTCCAGCTGGAACGAAAAGGCGTAGAGAGGAGCCAGTTGTTTTGAAAACTTTCTGCGTTCCACAAGGAGAACATGATATCACGGCTTAGCATACGAAGTTTTCTAGCGGCATCTGTCCTTGATAATGGTATCGGCTCCTCTTCGTCCCCTTGAAGAGCCGACCGAGCAGCATTATCGGCGTGTTCGTTTCCTATGACGCCGCAGTCACTTGGAAGCCACTGAAATGTCACCTGGTGTCCTTTCTCAGTCAAGGTATGGATTAGTTCTCCACTATCGAATGCCAGTTGTTCGTGTGGTCCGCGCCGCAGGGCTGATAGCAAAGACTGCAGTGCTGCCTTCGAGTCACTGAATATTAACCATCTTCGAGGTTGTTCTTGGCTGACGAGACGATGTGCAGTGCGAGGAGCTGCAAGTTCCGCAGCCATCGGTGTCGTTGGGTGACATGTCTTGAAACTGATCGTGGTGGCTTTCGCTGGGAAAACCACGGCTCCAGAAGAACACTGAAGAGTTGCCGATGCATCAGTATAAATATGTACGTGGTCGGCGTACCTCTAGTGCAAAAGGAGCAGAGTTAGTTGTTTAAGAGCAGGTGATGACAGCTCAGATTTTTTCCTGATTCCTGGTACGGTGAGGTCCACTGCAGGTCGAGCCAAACACCATGGAGGAATCGATGGCTTAGTTGCGGGGGTGAAGCCTGATGGAAGGCAGGTGTAATAATCCGAAATCGTAATACAATATGATGTCTGCGGCCTTTCTGAGGGTAGTGTTGCCAGATGGTGGGAACGGGCACGGGCAGCGTGCCTAATGTGCACTCTCAATACTTCCACCGCAATGTGTGTTTGAATGGGTTGGTCCCGGGTGATCGCAATAGTCGCTACTGTCGATGTGCATTTTGGCAAACTAAGACAAACCCTGAGAGCCCGAGCTTGAATAGCCTGTAGAGCACGAATATTTGTCTGGCAAGTCTTGGTCAGTACGGGCAAACTGTATCTCAAGAAGGCCAGAAAAAGAGCCCTGTAGAATTCCAACATTGCATGCGCTGACATTCCCCAACTCTTTGTGCCCGCAAACTTGAAAAGCTGGGAGATTGTTTTCAGATTCTGTTTCAAGTAGGTCACGTGCGGGCTCCATTAGATATCCCTGTCGATGATTATGCCAAGAAATTTGTGAGCCTTCTCATAAGAAATTATCTGGTCATTTATTGAGATGGCGTAGGGTGTCATTGGTTTGCGATTGAATGCCACCAGTGCAAATTTTCTGACGAGAGTTCAAGACCTTGGTTGTGGAGGTATATAGCTGTTAGAGTAGCAGCTTTTTGAAGTCTTGCACGTATCTGAGGACGTGTCACACATGAAGTCCATATGCATATGTCGTCTGCATACATTTATATCTTGATCGCTGTTGTCAGATGATCAACGAGACCAATGAGTGTGAGGTTGAATAGTGTAGGGCTTAGTATACCGCCTTGAGGAACACTCCGGTAGGTGTAGTATCGTGTGGTTTTACCATCGCCGGTACACACAAAGAACGATCTCATAAAAAGGTAATGAGAAATACATTGGAAAACTCGACCACCTTGGCCGACCATCTCAAGAGCATCGAGGGTAGCCTCGTGAGATATGTTATCGTATGCCCCCTTGACGTCCAAGAACAAAGCTGCAGATAATCTTTTGTGTGACTTTTGATGCTGGATATACGTAGCGAGATCAACACACTGTCTACTGATGAGCGATCTCGATGAAAACCAGCCATGCCATTAGGCAACACGTTTTATTGTTCCAGGTACCACTCCAAGCGGGCAAGGATAATCTTTTCCATTATCTTTCATACACAGCTGGACAGCGCTATTGGGCGGTATGAGGTGAGTTCAAGTGGGGACTTGTCTTGCTTCAGGAGAGGGATCAAGCGGCTTGTCTTCCATTCTTCGGGAACCATGCCATCTTGCCAAGATACATTGTATAAAGGTAACAGTTCTCTCCGTGCGCCTGTTTCACGTGACCGCCGCATGGATCTTCCTTTCATAATGGAGGAACTAGAAGCGGCTCTTGCTCTGTACAGGCGTTCTTCATCCACGGGACCAGATGTAATATCCTACCGCGCCGCTTCCAGGAGGTTACCGAGTGTGTCTCGCTTGTTCCAGGCCTCTCAAAAACAACAAACAAATAAACAAACAAACAAGCAAGCAAAAGAATTGAACCTTTGTTTTTCAGATCAGGCAGCCTGACTTTCTCACCTTTAGGCTACACTCGCTTTTTTTTTCTTTAAACTTCTTAGTCTAAGAAAGATATAGAAAGAGGTGATTAAAACATGGCAGCCTACTTTGGTTACAATGCGCCAATAGAGAGACAAAAAAGGCGAAAGGCAGGGAAGTTAACCAAGCTGGAAGATCCGGTTTGCTACCCTACGCTGCGAGAGAGGGGAGGGGGTGGTAAAGTGATCGGAAAGTAGACAGAGATAAAGAGAGGGAGCCCAGATACACACTCACAGTCGGTCACTATCACCGCATGCTATCATCGCACAGCACAGTAGCACTTGTGTCACTATAAACATTAGCTCAAGCTACAGCCGCTTGTCCAAGTCTCTTGTCATTAAAAACTGCAACAGTACCCTCGTCGACCTGCGCTGCGATTGTGATGTCATCGTTCTAAAATGATTTCCTTTGTTAAAGTCCTTTGATCAAAGCGCGCTATGGCGATTGCGAGCAATCGTCTCTGCAAATTGTAGCGAGCACAGTCACAGAGGACGTGTTGAAGAGTCTGCTCGCTACCAGAGTCATCACACGAGGCAACGTGGGCCCATCTGACTCGGAACGCAAAAGGCTTCGTAAACGCCACTCCTAGCCACATTCGACGAAGGAGGGTAACATCGCGTCGGCAGGGTCCAGCTGGGGTGCGGCGGCGGAGACAATAGTCTAGGTGGTGCGGCTGATTGTTTTGTAAACTTCGGGTGTTCCACATGGAGTACGTGATATCTCGTGTGAGCATTCGAAGTATTCTAGCGGCATCTGTCCTTGATAACGGTATCTACTCCTCTTTGCTACCTTGAAGAGCTTTGCTACTTATGACGCCACATTGACTTGGACGCCACTGAAATATCACGTCGTGTACTTTCTCAGTCAAGGTATGGATTAGTTCTCTAATATCGAATACCAGTTGTTCGTGTGGTCCGCGTCACAGAGCTGGTAGCACAGGCTGCAGTGCTGTCTTCTAGTCACTGAATATTGACCATCTTCGAGGTTGTTCTTGGATGACTAGACGAAGTGCAGCGTGAAGAACTGCAAGTTCCGCCGCCGTCAGTGTCATTGGGTGGCACGTCTTGAATCTGATGGTGGTGGCGTCAAAATCTCTTCAGTTGCGCCCGTTCATTAAATGCATTGATCCACAGAGGAGGTTCTGCTTGTGATCGATACACGTCATGTATGTAGCCCATACTCTCCATAAATTCGAGTGATAACATCAGTGTGTCTGAAAGCCATACGTGTCCTCCACGGACTATGGAGGTCCAGAAGCACGATCATATTGTTGTGTACGCCGCATTTATGCATGCTTCTCTCGTGCCAAAGCGAACAAGCTCTGTCTGTGTGTGTGTGTGTGTGTGTGTGTGTGTGTGTGTGTGTGTGTGTGTGTGCGTGCGTGCGTGCGTGCGTGTGTGTGTGCGCGCGCGCGCGCGCGCGCGCGTGTGTGTGTGTGTGTGTGTGTGTGTGTGTGTGTGTGTGTGTGTGTGTGTGTGTGTGTGTGTGTGCGTGCGTGCGTGCGTGCGTGCGTGCGTGTGTGTGTGTGTGTGTGTGTGTGTGTGTGTGTGTGTGTGTGTGTGTGTGTGTGTGTGTGTGTGTGTGTGTGTGTGAGAAAGGGAGAGAAAGAGAGAGCATTATTGCACTTTTTGGGAGAATAATCAGAGACCCTCAGTCGAGGTTCTCGCTTGCTGCGTTCACCAATGCCGATTCGATGAACGCAGCAATGAATCTTTGATCTTGCGTCTTGGCAGCTTGATTCAGCCACTGGTCGTTGGGAGGGAGGGAGGAGTAGTGGGTTGAGGTAGCAGTGCCAGAGCATGTGTTCTGTGTGGGGGTGCTATCTGCAGTGTTTACACTGTTGTGGTGGAGAGTCTGCTGAGTCCCAGGTGCGGTTGTGTCTAGCAGGTGTGGGTAGGAGGTTGGTTCGTGCTTGTGTTATAGGTGTGCCCTGTGTTGCACTGTTGTGCGTATTTGGAATCAATCGTCTGCCCTCTTGATACTACCTTAAAATCAGATGCGCGGGCTGTAACAGGCGTCTGTATTGGATCGGGAATATCCGGCACCCGGAGTAGAGTTTCTCGGGCGAGCTGCTCAGCTCGTTCATTTCCGTATAGTTCCGCGTGCTCAGGTACACAAATAATTTCATTTGGTTTTCTAATGGTACTCGTAAAGTGTTTCTCGTAAATTTACTGGTGGGGAGGCCGCTTCAAGCGCGTTCAGAGTGTGTGTAGATTGTGATGACTGTAGCTGTAGCTGGTAGATGCTGCACAGCCCTGACTACGGCTGTTAGCTCAGCCCAGTGGGGTTCCATGGGAGAGGCATTTATTTTTAAACCCTACAGAATATTGAAAATCACCTATGGCAGGTTTCGCAATCATAGCCCTTGAGCTGGATTACTCGAAGCGGCGGACATTATTTGCACGCGAAATCAAAATGTATATTAGAATAATTGACAAAATCCACTAGTTAACGTTTTAATGAATTACTTTACTGCACATGTTTCAGCCGATGAGTTTGCGAAGCGTATCCACTTGGAACAAATTCTAAGGACCGCACGCATTTCAATTTATGCGCCGTGAAACTTGCGGCAAAATGCACTATTGTTCCTACTTTTTAACAAGCCGCAGTTTTCGGTATTGAAGTACACAAGTGACTGATACGCCTATGCATCTTGCCGCGAACTTTGGGACTGAATATCTCGAAACTGGTGTTGTCCTGAAGGGTAGTTCCAAGTGGATACGTTTTGAGAACGGCTAGAATCCGTAAATTGCAATGTGTGCCATAAAGTAATTAATTAAAATATTATCTTTGTGATTTTTAATTATACGGTTATGCATTTACGTTTCTCGTGCAAGTAGTTTGCGCCTATTTGAGTACTTTAGCTCGTTAACTAGAATTATGCTATCTGCCACAGGCGATTATTAAAAATTGTGCATTAAAGATTATTTATGATCTAAAAAAATGCTACAGAATTTCTAAGAATCGTCTATTGATGCGTAACCATTCTTTGGCTCGGCTGCTACTTCGATTTTGCTTACTTATTTAGCTAGCTTATGCATGCCTACCCACTGCTACCAATCATCTACTATTACACTACTATAACGATTGCATGTGTTAACTTGACCGATTATGCATTTATTTTGCAGATAGATTGTACCAAATGAGCCGAAACGCCGCCACAACCGTGCTTCTTTTTTGCGTTTCCACACCACAGCTTTTTTTTTTTACATGAAGCTGTTAGCCTCTGGTTGGTCGGGATTTTTCGTGGCGTGCTCACCCAAAAAATGGCAGCAGGGAAAGGGGTTTGTGTTTGAGTTTCCGCGTAAGAGAATGATGTTTTCTCGTATATTCGAATTACGATACGATGCTATCATGTCTGTAGGTTGTGCGTAAATTGTACTTTACGCATTTACTGATGCAATTTACTTTTGAACATTTAGTTCAAAAGTAAATTGCGCTTGGCGGACGATCTAGAAAAATGAGCACGTATGCTGCACTTCCGCACACGTGCGTGCGCGCGTGACGTACGTCGCTTGTTTTGGTGGTGCTTACGTAACGTCGGCTAGCGTCAGTTGAGGTGGTGGTACTTGTCTAACGTCCTCAGCAGCTTCGCTGTATTGGCCTCGAGCTCCACCACTGGAAAAGCTGGCGCCACCGTCGGCGTGACGTGCTATTAGGGATCACGTGGACATAGCGGTCGCGTCGGCTGCTTCGGGAGCGCCGAAGCGAGCTGAAAACGAGAGTTTAAATTCCCTCGTACGCTGCGGTCCTCATTTAGTGGCGAGATTTTCCCGCTTCGAGTGTCTCCTTTACAACGCTTGAAAGCACTTCAATAGGTAGTGGCTGCCTTTGAAGGCGCGCAACATGGTAGGCTACTGCTCGGTGCCGCAGTGCCGGACTTACGCAATGGAGCCCTGTGTCAGCCTTATTCACACGTAGCCTCAGGACAAGAAGCTGCGTGAAGCTTGGCTCGCGAAACATAAAACCGGCAAACAGCCATCGGCTACAACTCGGGTATGCAGCAAGCACAGACGCGAGGAAGATTTCTGCTACGGCGCCGAGTCTGCGATGTTCGGAAAACGCGCACTGAGACGCTCGCCCGAGTCCGCTGCCCGACTAATAACATGACGGTTTGGTCTCTGAACTTGTCGATACTATAGATACTGGCAAGTTCACTGGAGTGGAAAGCGAGCGGTAAGAAGCACATTAAAAAAAGCATGGCATATGGTCATGTTTGTGTTATGGATTAATGCACTGGATTACAAAAAAAGAAGTAGCGGGAAATCGCACGTTGAGAACACCGATAAACATACAGTGCGGCGCAACTCGAGAAATAATATTGAAACGTCCAAGAATTTAGAAGAAAAAAAACATTGAATCGTCGCGACGGCACATCAAAGTCCCCGTAGGCGTCGAAGCCTCTACAATGAAATTATTTTTGAATAGCTCTGATAGCACCCAGGCAACAGTGGCTGCTTGTATACTGCCAAATGTTCATATCCTGCGGCCTAAAGCTCATGGCACGGCGCGAAAGCGCGCACGCGCTGAAAGCGAAACAGTATCGCGGACAAGCATGCAGACGCGCAGTTGGTCGCTGCGAATCTCTGCGATCGCTGCTTTGAGGCTTCATTCCATTACGCTCCATTTAGTTATAAAAACACTATAACAACATATTTCACATAGTTTGCTCCCATGTTTACCTACCTTTCACGCGAGAGCCGGTTCGGGAGACTCCATCGCAGTGACCGGGCGCAGTGGCGTTCACTGTACGTATTCAGTAAAGAGATAGCGTCTGTAAACGATTGTGTGCTTTCAGTTTGCCCAAGATTATTATTTAGACAGTAAAAAACATCTCTCGTTTCGAAAGTACTTACAGAAATATCCGGGAGAGCTCGCGCATGGTGTTTTCAGTGAGCGCTGACATCAAAACCTATGAGGAGCGCGTCACGTGATCCCTCATACTACGCCAGCGAGGCGCTTCCGATAGATGGCAACTCCGCAACTCCTCGCCGCCAATATCCACTTTCACAGGGTTGAACGGCGGCAAATTTTTTTCATTTTCCTTTTTCGTTGAGACCTTGACCCGGCGACGGCTACGTCACCAGTTTTCTTTTTCTAGCACTACGGTTTATATACTGCTACACCATTATAACGATTGCATGTGTTAACTTCCTCTTTTTTTTTTCTTACGACTTTGACGCGGCGACGTAACCAGTATTTTATATATTTTTTAACGGTACCAGTCATCTACTATTACATTACTATAGCGATTCCATGTGTTAACATTACCAATCACGTATTTATTTTTCAGATATAAGGCGTCACGAGCCGGACAAATTTTGCTGGGGTAGTCCCCAAGGAATGCGTGCGCATTGAAAATACACCCGGTACATGGGGTGGCCGCCAGCGTTCGTTACAGCTATGGCTGTTGTCTTGTTGTAGACCCTTGCATCGGTACGCAGGTGGGCACAGCATGCGCTTTTTTTATTTATTTGGGTCGTATATACTCCTCTGTTCCTGCCTGTTTACGTTTACGTGACATGATGAATCCACGTGTCTGGCAATGGGCGCTATGGTGAGTAAGGCAGAAGTGGTGTGTGGAAGTATTTTAAGTTCCGGGGGTTGGTTGTTTGTTGGGTAAACGCCTAAGGAACTCACTATGAATCTGCCCGCTGCGGCCAAAGAGAGCCGTACTTATTGCCGGCGTCTGTGCGCAGAGGTGAGTTCCTAAAGTGTCTTGTAGCTGCCTGCCAGTTCGAGGAGCTGCACGTGTTTGTATTGATCGGAACGCCTAAAGACGTTTGGCGAGTGCGTCACGTGCCAGTTTCTGGCATTCTTTCCTCGCGACAGCTAAGGCTTTAGGACTGCCTGTTAGAATGCACTGCCTTCGGAGTCGGCCCGCACTTCCCTGTCCTTTAGTCGTAGCAGCCAGCGCTACGTAGAAGACGTGCGACATTGTACCGCGTTCCTGATCGTCCCATGTCGAAGAGGCCTTGACGTCCCTTCGCCGGTGTACAGCTGCGGCCTCTTTGGCGCTCGACTTTCCCCAGGATAGGGTGGAGTCCTGTTTTTTTCGTGGCACGTGTTTCCTTCGGCCATCCGGCGCTCACAAGAGGCCTATTTATCTCGGGGTCGTAGACCCCTTGTTTATGAAAAGTAGCCATTTCAGGGTCTCGGTGTTACTCGGACGGCTATCACGGCTCGCGCAAGATAGCTTCGCCACTAGGGCCCTGTTTACTCTGGCGGAGAACATCGTGTTGTTCCCCGGTTCGGGCGCCCGCGGCTCGTGACTTTGAGTGTCGCGGCGATGTTTTGATAGGCCCAGCTGTTTACCGTATACGTAGGCGAGGAGCAATTACTTTACAAACGGACGTCAGGGGAGATGCGCGCTGGGGTCACCTTGCACAACTAGAGCGCGATAGATTGTAGTAAATAACCAGCAATCTCCGCGGGTTTAAAACAATGCCCGTAGATCAGGGCACTGCGCGCTTTCCCGCAGAGGCAGTTTCTCGCAATATTTATCTGTCACCGCCTTATCACGGCTGAAACCTGTGGCCACTACTTCACTGAAATTAACGCTGCGATTTTCTTTTACCATGGAGTCACTTTTAAACCTTTTGTTCTAAAGTAATTTGATAAGGAGGGCGGTTTTGAGAACAAATACCTCACAACCGATATTAGCACAAATGAAACGGCGTGCTGATCCAAACGCGCCCTACAAGTAGGTGCGTTTTTTCGACAGAACACTCAAAATGTGTTTGACGCCCCCCCCCCCCCCCCCCTTCGCGTTCGAAATGTAATGCGCGCAATTTGACGATAGTAAGAAAATTCCATTTTCTGGACATTAAGCAGCCATGTGTGCCGATTGTTTTGTCCACGCATTTCTTGTAAACTTAAGTGAAAATGTGTATTTAAAGCACATGTGTTTGACGAAACGCCAAATTCGCGCCACTCCCTATCATTCTGAACATTCTGCGTTTCGCACATTCCGTGTTCACGTAAACATACGTTTATAAATTAAGACTGCAAATTTAGGTAGTTTGATTAGACTTACAAAGTTATGGCGAGATATAAAACTCAGGGTTAAGACGAAGGACAAAGAAAGGAGCGCACGCTGATGTCGCAGCTCTCGTGTCGTGCACTCCTTCCTGTCCGTTGTAAGCGCTAGTTTTGTTTGTCACCATGAATACTTGTACAAATGTTTCCGTTATCGGAACAGTTCTAGTGGCGTTCATCTTAGAGAGACGGGGAGAGAGGACAACTGGACGCGTGTCTGGTTTTGCTGTCGAACACCGGGGCAAGGGATTAAAAGGAGTGAAAATAAGATGTGACGGACATTTCGCGTTCAATTCGCGTTTCATGTGGCACGGCGTACTATAAACGGTGACTGAGTTTTCCTGGTCTTCCTGAAGCGCAACAGCGCCCTCTTAGCCAGAATCTCTGTTACTGAAGACACTCTCGATTGCTTTAACGTTGTCCGCAACAAAAGCTAACGGTATAACCGTTGGGGTAACAAACGCAGAGAAGGTGCCTCACAGATCACGCCTAGCGACACCTTTCTGGCGGAAGTGTCGCTCATTTCTGTGGCGAGCGGATGAGCTCTTGTGAACGCTACTCCTGCCATGAGCAACATAGCAATGCACTGTTGTAATGAGAGAGGTCTCGTGGTAGTTGAACTTTGAGCGGAGTCGATAGTGTGCAGGCGATGATTAAAGACTGCATTGTTTCGCTTGTAGATCGGCATGTACGTAACTCTCGAAGTTCGCAATCTTTCGTGCGGCCCTGCTCTTGCCAGTCTCTCGGTAGCCGTGAAGTTTCAATCATGCAGTCCAACTACCTCTGAAATAAGCCGTTCTCTCTGTTACTTTCTTGCTCTCTAATGACCACGGCTATCTGAAAAAAAAAAAGCTTTCCTTTTCTTTCTTTTCTCCTAGCGACGGATTCAACACGGACGCCAGTAGAAAATTTTCTTATTTTACTGTTGACAAGATAGGTCAATGACATGTATAATTTCGTATGCAATCGTTCGTGGGCGAGTTCTCCCTCTTGCAAAATGCAGAGGCACAATATTCATTTGCCTTTAACTTGTGAAACGAACTGAGTCTTCGTTTCTCTACCCATTTATCACCCACTTCATTTTACTAGAATTTAGCAGAGCAATTCCAGTTGGAGCTTCACTGTAAGATAGATACTATGGTAAAATGGGTTTGTAAAGATATTTTTTTAGAAGCATTGAATCTAGTGAAATGAAATTTGGAAAGTTTGCAAGGCATGTCAAGGGTTATTGTGGAAGTTAAAGGCTAGAGGTCTGAAATTAAAAGTTAGAAGTTATTTTGCAGTAAAGCTGTTAGTACCACTAGATGAGATGGATGTCCGCTGTAAATGCCAACAGAAGTCCACTGAGAGAACCATTAGGAGCTAGAAAAATTAAATTTGGGGAGTACGTAGGGTACAGAAGGATTATGTGGGGTCAAAGGTAAAAGTGTATGGGTAATTAGGCGCCTGGTGAATAAACAACCGATGTTGTGTTAATTGTACTTTGAAGTTCGATGGCGCGTTCAACAGTGCGTCCTTTCGGAAATGTGGTGCATATCGAGATGTGACTCGGTATAAAAAATAAAGTCTGTCTTCATATAGGACAAACATGTTTCAGGAGTTTCACAGTTGCGGGTGCTTTGAGTTTGCCGTAGTAATAGATCAAATTTATGATGATTATGGTTCTCGAGGCTTGCCATTTGTGAGCCACTAGGCAAGTGAAATTGAAATACTGTATGAACAAAGATAAGCTAGAATTCTCTTTCTGAGTCCAGAAGTGTCAATCTGAGAGCGCCAATTGTAAGCGGTCGAGTTTTCTACGCCGGTGGATCAAGTGGAGCAGCTGTGGCGCGAAAGCGGGGAGGAGAGTGCACGAGGGCTGCCAAAAAGCTCCACAGCAACTGGAAATGCCTCTTTGCCGAGAAAATACCAACCGGACGCCTCGGCCTCCAATTGTGATCGCGAATATAGGGACACTCCGGGCGAATTTTTGCGTCGTCGTCGCAGTCGTCGTCGCAGTCGCCGTTATGTTCCATATAAAGTCCAAGTGCGATAAGACCCTATCGCACCACGTGCGCCGTATGCTGTGGGTTTGAGGGAAAGCATGTGAAGGCGAGCCGAGAAGGATGATGTCCAATGTTGGAGGTCACGTGATCATGCGCGCCCAAGGGGGAGGGCAGGGGGAGGCTAGCGTGCGGTGACGAGATCAAGTGCGCGCTAGGGGCGGAGGAAGCAGGTGAGCGTGCGTCTCCTCCTATCGCCCCGCCGTGGCTGTCCGCGCGCCTGACCGCATAGGCAGGCCACACGCTGCATCTTCGAGGTAATCTGCGGTGGCTGCAAAAGCTAAGGCGAGATGGCTGGTGCCTTGATGCGCGTTACGTTCCCGCGCGCCGAGTGTTGTAAGTCGCGTAATCTCAAGTTTCCGAGACGCGGTGAAGCGAAAGGCCGCACGAAGCGTTCGCTCCCCGTTGCCGGCGCTTTTCATCACGCCAGCGTCGTGGCAGCGAATGTTCGTTGTCATCGAGGAATATCTGTTCATGTTTGCTTTGCACATGTGACACTATGTTTGTTAATCTAATCAGTAAGCAAATGTTTACTGCAATTCGTGCAGCCGATAAAACTACGAACATTCGTGTAGTTGTCAAATAATTTGCTATCCCTATCAATGATTCGCCTTTCAGGCGAAACCACGGCATTATTGTTTTTTTTTAATCTGCTTCGCTATTATTGGGGTCATTATTCTCGAGAGAGAGAGAATGAAAAGGAAAGGCAGGGAGGTTAACCAGATATGAGTCTCCGGTTTGCTACCCTGCACTGGGGATGGGGGATAGGGGTTAGAAAGATGGCAGAGGAAAACGCTAAAAAAAGGGAAAAAAAAGACACGCACACATGGAGGCGCACACACAAATGGCGTTCCAGTTAAAGTCGTTCACACAGGCCGGTAGATCGTAAAAAGCGCAATAGCGCTTGCACGGCCTTCTTCTGTGACGATAGGTCCTTTCGATGTTGTAGAATTAATTTTTCGGATAGCGGTTGGTCATCCAGTTGGTCAAGTGCGTGGCGAAGGCATGCCCTCTGGGAACTGTACTGCGGGCAGGCACACAAGATATGGCCAATTGATTCTTCAAGGCCGCAGTGGTCACAGGTTGGGCTGTCGGTCATCCCTATGCGGAATGCATAGGCTTTAGTAAAGGCAACGCCCAACCAAAGTCGATATAAAAGCGTGGCGTCTCTACGGCGAAGCTGTGATGGCGCTCGAAGACTTAGTGTGGGATCAAGTGAGTACAGTCGCGTGTTTCTTAAATGTAGTTCATTCCATTGCGACGCGGTGCACTGCCGAGCAAGTAGGCGGAGCTTCCGTGCTGCGTCAGTTCTAGAAAGAGGAATTGGGACGTGGCGCTCCTCAGTATGGGCTGAGCGGGCAGCGTGATCCGCCCGTTCATTGCCGATAATCCCGCAATGACTTGGAAGCCACTGAAAGGTTATTTCGTGGCCTGCATCACTTGTATGTTGTAACATTTCTGTAATATGGAATATTAGCTGTTCGTGCGGTCCGCGCCGTAAAGGTGACAGTAGAGACTGCAGTGCCGCCTTCGAATCGCTGAATATTGTCCATTTGTGTGGTGGTTCATCACCAATGTGTTGAAGGGCAGTAAAGAGCGCTGCGAGCTCTGCTGCCGTCGATATTGTGGCGTGAGTCGTCTTAAATTTGATTGTTGTAGCTTTCGCTGGTATGACGATTGCCGCCGCGGAGCTGCTTGGAAGAACAGATCCATCAGTGTAAATGTGCGTAGAATCACGATAGTTCTCGTACAAATGTAGTAGCGTGAGCTGTCTAAGGGCTGGCGATGATAGATCAGCTTTTTTCGAGATACCAGGTATAGCGAGGTTGATTTTTGGCTGATCGAGGCACCATGGAGGAATCGAAGGTCTCGCAGCCGGGGTGAAACAAGCTGGCAATGACTCATTATATGCGGTTATCGTCTGGCTGAAAGATGTGTGTGGTCTGTCCGTTGTTAGGGAAGCCAGGTGGTGACGGGGAGTCCTGGCCAGATGCCTTATATGTGTCCTGAGTACTTCAATTTCAGTGTGGGTCCTGACAAGGTGGTCTCCAGCGATTGCTATTGTAGCCACTGTCGAAGCACTCTGAGGCAGGCCTAGACAGATCCGGAGCACTTGACCCTGAAGACTTTGTATTGTGCGTACATTTGTTTTACCTGTGCTGCTTATTGCTGGCAAGCTGTATCGCAGAAATCCTAGAAAAAGCACCCTGTACAGTTGCAACATGGCACTGGGCGACATTCCCCAGGTCTTGCCAGCGAAAAACTTGAGCAGGTGACAGATGCCTGCCAACCTTTTTTTCACGTATGATACGTGTGGGCTCCATGACAAGTCCCTGTCGATTATGACACCTAGGAACTTGTGCGATCGGACACGTCGTATTATTTGGCCATTTATCATTACACTGTAATTGGCCATGGGTTTGCGCGTAAATGGCACTAGTGCGCATTTCTCTGAGGAAATTTCCAGGCCTCGATTACGGAGGTAGATAACAGTTTGTGTGGCGGCTCTCTGAATTCTCGCTCTCAACTGTAGGCGTGTTACTGCAGACGTCCATATGCAAATGTCATCGGCGTACATTGAAAGCCTGACTGCGGTTGGCACGTGCTCAAGGAGAGCAATTAGTGTTAGGTTAAATAACACAGGGCTAAGTACACCGCCCTGGGGGACGCCGCGGTAGCTGTAATGTAGAGAAGTATGGCCTCCCTCGGTGCTTACAAAGAAGGATCGCATGGATAGATAGCTCCGTATCCATTGAAACATCCGACCACCCACTCCTACCTCTGCGAGAGCAGAGACGACGGCTTCATGCGTAACGTTGTCATACGCCCCTTTAACGTCGAGGAATAAAGAAGCGCAGAGACGCTTACGGCATTTCTCATGTTGAATGTAGGTGACCAGGTCGATGACGTTATCGATCGATGATCGACCGCGTCGGAAGCCCGCCATGGCATCTGGGTAGGTGTTGTGGTACTCCAGGTACCACTCCAGACGTCCTAGGACCATCCTCTCCATTACTTTGCCCACACAGCTCGCCAAAGCGATCGGGCGATAGGATGAGAGCTCCAACGGCGATTTGCCAGGCTTCAGCAGTGGAACAAGGCGACTTGTCTTCCAGGTTGTTGGTAGCGTGCCATTTCTCCAAGATTCATTGTACACCTCGAGGAGAACTCCTCTCGCTCGCTCCCCCAGGTGACACAGAGCTCGGTAGGAAATTCCGTCAGGTCCTGGCGCTGATGTGCGGCTACACAAAGCTAATGCTGCCTTAAGTTCGTGGACTGAGAATGGTAGATCCAACCGGTGATCACGTGGTGGCGGACACCTGCTCGAAGGTGATAGAATGTTGGTAGCTGTGAGTTGGCCGGATAGTCTGGCGCAGAAATCCTCTGCCACGTCAATCTCCGATCTCTTTTGATAGAGGGCAAGCGCTTTGAACGGGAATCGCTGTACGGGAAGTGTCCGGAGACCGCGCACCGTTCTCCATAGTTGAGATAAAGGCTTGCGTGGATCTAGCGACTCACAGAAGGCAGCCCAACGTTGCGAATCGAGCTTGTCTAACCGGCGCTGTATCTTCTTTTGCGTGCGCCTGGCGGTCCGTAGATCGTCCATTGTCTTCGTACGTCGGTAACGTCGTTCAGCACGTCGTCGGATTGCTCGAAGTCGTTCTAGTTCCACATCAAAGTCGTTCAGTCTCGAAGAGCATGTGAGAGTACGCATAGTGTCTTGCACCGCGCTCTTGATTGCCTCTTCCAAGTCGAAAGATGGATTGGCGTCGCAGTGTTCTTCCATAATAGATTGAAATTTAGGCCAGTCCACTCTTTCGATCGTATCCCTTATTTTGGAAGGGGACAATCCTCTGATCTTGATGTACGTGGGGATATGGTCACTTCCGTGCGTCTCTATGTCCGCAAACCACCCTGCGCGTCTGACTAGGCTTCGTGAGACGAAAGCCAAGTCAAGACAGCTGCTGTACGTGGAGCCACGTAAGAACGTAGGACTTCCATCATTCAGCAGCCAAAGTTCATTACTGGAGGCGAAAGATACCAGAGATCTGCCTCTTCCGTTGATCATCGGACTTGCCCAGAGTGTATGGTGGGCATTGAAATCTCCAATGATGACCCAGGGATGGGAGGTTGAGGAAAGGATGTCTTGTAGTCTTTTGTAATCAAATCGACTTGACGGAGATAGGTATGCGCCCACAAAAGTAAAGGCCAAGTTCTTTTTCTTTACGTTTAGGCATATGTATTGGTTATTGTCATTAGGTGGGACAGGCTGATGAGTGTAGGTGAGGTCACGGCGAATACACACCAAAACCTTACTGTTTTCAGAAACAGTTGACGACATGAATAATTCATATCCAGAAAGCCTGATTGTGTTCGATAAGTTCGGCTCGCAAATGCCGATAATGGGAAACATATTGGCGTACACGAAGCGACGGAAATCCGAAAGGCGCGCTCTGAGTCCGCGCGCATTCCACTGGAAAACAGCTGCTTGTCGGACCTCTTCCCTAAAAGACCGTGGCTGTGGAGCCATGATCTACTCAAGGGTTGCCAGCACCGGACTCAGAGCGTCCAGTACTTGAAGCGCACTTCTGGCAGACGGTGTGTGCATGTTGCTTAGCAACACGCGAATGGCATTCATTAAAGGCCTAATAAGTGCTATCACTTGCTCATTTGTTTTCCGCGACTCCTCGGATACAGCACCTTGCTGTACAGGGGGCGGCTTCTTCTGCGGCTCTTCTGGCGGTCGTGTACGCGGAAGTGGCGGCCATTCCTTTGTGGAGAGAGATCTGGCAGTATTCTCCCTTCCAACATCGGTGTTCGGAGTGCTGGAAACTTCCGCTGATGATGATGCTTGACGCATTGACTTTTCCTGGAAGCTTGACGTTTTCCGTCGTGAAGACCTTCGACGGTGACGCCGTCTTCGCCGTACTTTCACAGCGGCCTCTTTGTGGGTAGAATTGTCTCTCACCATTTGTTTAAGAATGGTGATCTCTTTCTTGATCTGGGGACAGTCTTTGGAAGAGGCGCAGTGATCACCCTGACAGTTAGGACACTTCAATGTGGTTGCGCTGCAGTTGTCTTCTGAGTGGGGTTCGGCACATCGAGGGCACACGGCCGAATTTCTGCAGACACCCTTCACATGGCCAATCTTCTGACAATTGTAGCATTGCATTGGTCTTGGGATAAATGGTCGAACCTGGTGGCGAAAGTGGCCGACCTTCACGTAGGGTGGAAGGCAGTCGCCTTTGAAGGTTATCTTTACACAACGTGTGTTGCCGAGGCGACCAACATGCACAATGACGTTGTGTTCACTTGCTGGTTTTATGAGAACTGGGAGGTCTGCATTAGGAATTTCGTTGTCAATGTCATAGATCACTCCTGTTATTGTGGCACCATTCGTTGGCATAATGGGTCGGACCTTGATGTTTCCCAGCTGCGTTACATGTTGTAGTATGGTCAGCGCGCTCGGGTTCATCACATCGATTGCCAGGATGTTTCGCCTAGTGTTTATCCTGACATCCTTGATCTCGTTTGGCACAGTGTTTTCGAGATACAGAGAGAGGGCTTGCCTGTTGAGGACGCGCAGGTTGTCGGTAGCGTTCTGTGGCACAAACAAGATGGAGTGAGGCCATCGTTGAGGCGCTGTTTTCACAGTGTTCGAGCTGGACGCCGAAGATGAGTTGATAATTCTTCGCTTGGCCTTACGGTATTGGACAAGTCGAAAGCTGTCTTCCGAGGACTCGTCACCTGATGCAGAGTACAGCTCTGTGTCCTCGCTACCACTCGACGTATTCCCTCGCTTCCTCGAACTGATGTCCGCGGGTGAACGGGAACCGAGAGGATCCTCGGGGTGTTGCACATCCATCACCGTGACGGAGGGGGCTGTAAACCCCACAGGTGCAGTGAGAAGTCCAGAAAAGCACAGAGACGGGCGAGATGTGTTCCACACTTCGTCTTCCTCCCTCATTATTCTCGAAAATTGCACAAGACCTCCAGGCCTACCTGGGACAAACACAGCGGTAACTTTTGTTTCTCTTTCTTGTCCCGTTTATAGCGCTATTTTTGTTCCAAACATCATGTACCAGCTAGCCCAACAGCTAACTCTCCATAAGAAATATGTTTTGCACAAGTCCAAAAGAACAAACGGGGGCGAGGGGGGAGGGTAAGAGAACTGGGCAAATTTTCACTGGTGATAGTGATTAGTAATGTCGATTTTGAATGTTGATGGACAGGTGATTACAGTGATATGGCGAAGTAGGTCACTCCAGTCTGCAGCTGTCCGAAAGAGAAGGGAGACAGGACAGAAAAAGAAACAGAACGGGATCGTTGGGGGTGACTTGCAATGAATGGCCTGTACGATATTCAATGCGCGCTGGCGGGCGTAATATACGTATGATATGCCATGAAGGGAGCCGCAATACAATTTGTAGAAGTGTGTCAGACTTGCAATGCGACGGCCGTGAGGGACCCGTATTCACAAAAAGTTCGTACGCTAGAATTTTTCGTAAGAGCAAGTCAATCCTCATGCTGGACATATCGTTAGCGAAGGTGGCCGACCCAATGGCCATCCGAATACTTCTATCCGAATTTGCAATCCCACTGTTCGTTTAACTTGCGTCACTGTCAAGTCATGATATCTTACGAGCGCTGTTTTACATTCACAATGCAACATATTTAAATCCCGAACCTCTGAATTGGTAGTAGCGGCGAAGCCTCGACTGCCGGTTTTGCATTTGTCATCATCGCAGTTTATGCATCTCCTCACGCTCTGCTCGAGCCATTGCTCGACGAATTTCAAGTTTCCATCACTCACATGATGTGCTCATTTGTAAACATTGTCGGCGACTTCAAGGCGAAGCACTAACTTTGGGACCCGGTGGACAGAGATACGCGTGGTGCATAATCATCCCATTCGCATCCGCCAGTGATCTCATAACACGCAGGAACCCTCGACCCTAACCCACATTTTAATCGCACGTTGCTCACAGCTGGATTGATGGCACGGCTCGTGTCTCTTGCTCTCGCCTTGTACGGCTAAGACTGGTTCAGTAAGGCTTCCAGAACTTTTACCACAAAAACATGCAATTCTCTTTTTTCTGTTAAAACAAGCCTTAACTAAAATGTCTTACAAAATGTGGAACACAAGAAATTCTGGAATCTATCTAAAATTCTAATTGCTTACAATTGGGGCCCTATAACGTAAAACTATTCCAATATGTTTCTATTCCAATTTCCTGACGTCAAATTTGCGTAACCACCGACGCAAGCACCGGGCGGTCACCCATAGGGTTGTCTGAACAGACCAGTCAAACGCTCTCCTCGTTCATAGGACGTCCCTTTTGTTTGCTTGAAAAACGAATAACATTGCCTACACTGAGCGGCTTGTTGTATCTAATTGGCTCACAAGAAGCGAGGAGAACGCTCAAGTGGAGAGGGATTCGATGGGGCCGAGCCACTGCACTGAAAACCGATAACCGGATGAAGAGGGTGGTGCTGGCGTCTGCGATTGGTCGGCTTTCCCTTACTTAGCTTGTGGTGGCTGGTCGAAAATCGCGGCGGCATGCAACGGAAGCTTAAGAATGACGCTAAAATTGACCCTCAGCAAAGAAGAGTTGGCAGAATGAGGTAGTAAACGTGCCGAAAGTGCTTGAAAACGTTACACGGTCACGCAAGAAGTTTTATTATACACAAATACACCCATGCTCTCCGGCAGGTGCGAGTAGCCAGCGTCTCAGCGATCGGCGGCAGCTATCTTTTATTCCTTTCGGAACGGGGCAGCCTGCGGCTATTCCGAAAAAAATTCAGTTTTGTTCGGCATATTAATGCATCTTTATCGCGTATACGTCACTTTGACGCGGTGAGTTCGTGCGGTTTTGTGACGTCGCGTGACAGGCAGGTGAAGTGGGTGCAGCCCGAAAACTTTTCACCAATAGCCGAGGGCTAATGGCGAAAAGGGGTCGAATCAGAAATAACTGTTTTTCTTTTTTCTGTCAAATCATGCATAATCAGTGTGCACACATCATATCAGATGGGGAGGTATTGCGGTTTTTGTAACGTCGCGTGACAGACAGGTGAAGTGGAGGGTGGTCGAAAAAAGTTTTTGACCAATCGCGGAGGGCTGATAGCAGAATTGGAATAGAAAAGTTTGGAATAGTTTTACGTTATAGCGCCCTTGGTTCAACAAACTCCCCTTCATTCAAAAGAAGCTCTAGAAAAGCTCTAGAATTTTTCATTAATAAAGTCTATGTTAATTTCATACGCTTGCTTAAAACTCATTTATGACCATTTGTTGTGCGCAAGACGGGAGCAATTCCTGGGGAACGCCAGATTTGGCGATTGAAAACTATATATGATTGAAAAGTTTTCGAAAAGATACAGCACCCCAACTTGGGCACTTTCGGAAATCACAATACTACGACGTATGTTTCCGCTTATAAAGTATACATTGATCTTGCGAAAACATCGACCTCCAAGCGGCTTTGCACATCGCTAAGACAGTGAAATGTATTCGGTCGCCCGTTACAAATCTCACTTGTAAAAAAGCACTCCACGCAACAAAATGCCGCAATCCATCCTTCCACTTCTGGATGGCAGTTCCATAACAAGTTTTTTTCACTCCGCAAAGTTAACCGCATCAATTTCTGTAGATTCACTTATAATGATTATTACAAGCGCCGTGGTTGCTTAGTGGCTATGGTGTTGGGCTGCTAAGCACGAGGTCGCGGGATCGAATCCTGGCCACGGCGGCCGCATTTCGATGGGGGCGAAAACACCCGTGTACTTAGATTTAGGTGCACGTTAAAGAATCCCAGCCGGTCGAAATTTCCGGAGTCCCCCACTACGGCGTGCCTCATAATCAGATCGTGGTTTTAGCACGTTAAACCCCATAATTAAAATTAATGGTAATTGCAATCGGCTCTGCCAATTATTGGCTTACCAAAATCTGACTAACAACGTGCCTTTCACCGTTGGAGAAATCGAACAATCTTGGATAACATCTGTTCTATTCAGGGGCGCGCGACGGGCTCCCTCTTCCATGTTGAAAATTATTTTCATGAGCAACTGGAATTTTTCTTTTCCATGTTTGCTTAAAACTAATGCACTTCCGTATTTGTAGGCGAAAAAGTAGCATTATTTTTATTGAGAAACTTAGCTGACCATTCAATTCGCTCTCATGATACCGGCGAAATCCAATTCCATTTCTGGCACAATTTTTGAACGACTTTTATATTCATCTAGATGTAATTTCCTACTCTCTAATAATTTACTCCATCCTAAACAATTTGGTTTTACACATTGCAAAAAGTGCGCCCCTCGCCTTATACGCGTTCTGTAAAACACTCAGTGAAATAAAAGGTAAGAAGCTACGCGCTTCCCTAATCTCTTTCGACTTCGAAGTTGCTTTCTACAGTGTTTTGCATCCCACATTATTAGTTTTTAGGATCTCATAACTGCGCTAAACACTTTTGCCATCACTTAAGGAAATCTTTCTTGGAACACCGAACTGTCGTTTACCGATCTAGTGTCAGCGAAGCGTAAACCACACCTTCAATTGGAAGCCCCTAAGGCTCACCAATAAGCTCTCTTCTATGGAATATTACTAATCATAGACTTTTGTATCTCCCCTTACCAACTGCTGTGTCAACACAGGCATACGCCGACGACAGGTGCTTGTCATTTCCGCAACCAACCGATTGGACCAAGGAGCAACGACACGCGAGGCACTCGTGTTATCTGAGATAACAGAAAACTCGTGCTTCCTGTAGTTCCCCAGCACCTATGCCAATACTTCCATCCGAATTTTCAACCCCACAGTTCTTTTAAATTGAGTCACCTTCAAGTGTCATCACAAAATTAAAAACCTCGGCGTTATTTTTTATTCGAACTTGACCTTTACTGAACATACAGACTACCTCCAAACAAAATAAGAAAATATTTGCTCCTGTTTACTCACATCTTTCAAAATACATTACTTTGCATCCCCGGTTGACGCGCGTCTTTTATATGACATGCATCACACCTTTGGTGGCCAGCATTTCCGACCTCTCAGTTCACCTAAACTCTCATCTCCATACAACGCACACTCCTACCCGCCACCACAGGTGCACAACTCCTGCGCAATGCCCCTAGTTGCGAGCCGAGTCCAGTCGCCTCACTCGTCCTGTCTTGTTTTCGTGTTCGCTCTTTAGCGAACAGCCCAGCAGCCCTGTTTTACTGCAATATTACGTGTTCTCCCAGAACTAGATGCCTTATTGAAATCAAATGAACGCGTAACACATGGGTAGTTAACCGCAGATTAGTTATTCATTTAGCACAGACTGAAGGACAAACGAGCGTGGGCAACTTCAAAAATATGATGAAGGAGAAAATCTGGGAGATTGGCATCGTGGTAAACCACTGGCCATAGCCACACAGGGCGCCTCAAAACTCACCGAATGTACAAATTCCGGTCCCGAGATACCACTATGTATCGCGCATAATTTTTTGTGATAACTTTTTCAAGTAAATGTCAGTTCAAAGGAAAGCGGTCTTACACAGCTAGGAGCCAAGGGAACTACATTTCTCTAACAATGCGTTTTCCGACCGGAGGCATCCGGATGTTCTTCCTTTTTTTTTTCGAACCCGTTTGAACCGGATTGAGCCGAAAAGCACGAACCCGAACCCGAACCAGACCTGGAAAGATTTCGGTTAGGCACCCTGAATGTCCAACATAACGACTGGCTGGTGGCTGCTCTTACGAACAGCTCTACCGTAAGAACGTTCTTGTAAACACGAGCATGATTGTCCCCTTTACGCATGCGCTCCAGTCTACTGTGAGCTCTTTCGATGGACAAACATTATTTGTTTGTCTAGACCTTGTCCTGTCCACGTCTCGAAGCATGTCTTCCACACTTCGTGTTCTCAGCACGAGGTCGCGGCGGCCGCTATTTTGATGGGGGTGAAATGCAAAGACGTCCGTGTCCCGTACATTGGGGGCACGTTAAAGATACCATGGTGGCCAAATCGTTTCGGAATCCCCCACTACGGCGCGCATAATATTTAAACCGTTGTTGTTGCACGTAAAACCCAGAATTCAATTCAATTCACTTCGCGTTTATATATATATATATATATATATATATATATATATATATATATATATATATATATATATATATATATATATATATGGGTCATTCCATCTCAAGTGTACTCGGTGTTTTACCGACCATCTGCGATTCTGCTGAAAAAAATCATACTGTATTACCTCAAAGTGTGAAGTAATTATTCAAGCGATTTTTCTTGAAAAAAAAATTTCTAATGCCCTGAGGACGCTTTGAAGATTGCGCACACAAGTGAAACTGTGCCAGGTAGAAAAATTTCTACAAAGTTATTGCTTTGACCTGTTACTGCGAATATTCTTTGAAATAGTCGCCAGACGGTGCTCTTTCGTGACTATTGTCGTTTATTACTTTTTGTTTTAATTTACATCATTTTTAGCCGTAAGGAAAAGTCGACAATTGCCCCTTTTTAAATATTTTTTATAAAAGAAAGTAACGTTTCCACGAGGAATATATTGACAATAGGGGCTTGGTATGTGTGTATACTAGATGATAAAAATATTCGTATAAGAAATAAAGCCTAAGCTTTTTCTTAATGTAATGGTAAATATGAAAAAAAAATACGTTCTGACTCAATTTGTGGCTTCATTTTCGCAATGTAGCGTTCCAAGTAAAAATATGGCATAGTCGGCATCGGATAGTATGCTTTGCTGTCTATCGATGTACAAAGATTCAAAAGATTAAATTTTGTTTTAAGCGAGAAAAAAAATTTTGAACTGCACAATCACAAGGTTGCGCGGAGCATCTCTTTGCTTCGCCTTCACTGCATAGCACGTCGTCCGGTGTTTCAGTCTCGCTCATTTTACGCGCTTCTTCTTTTTCTTTTTGAAGACGAGGTCTTTTTTGGCGACTTCAGGTTGATTTGCGGTTCGTGGGGACTGAGTTTCTGGCCATTGTCATCTTGTAAGATTATATAATTGCAGGCCTTCTAGTGCACGTAGGACAACAAATAGGCGTCTGGGTTAAGCTTGGAACGCAAAAGATGCAGAAAGTTAGTGTGCTAATATATACGGAGAAGTTATAACGCGTAATTCTTAAAAAATACGGTGAAATAAGTTCGATCAACATGCCACCAGTCACTAAAAACGCGCCAGAACAGGAACTAGAACTGTGGCTTTATAAGCCACCTGTGCCACGCAAAAAGAGCAAGAAACCTAATTCAACCTTACGGCCCCATTTTTTCGTCCTCTTACGAATGTAAGGCTAGAATTTTTATGTGCATCCGGCAACACAATGGCGTTAAAATCACCCCTTGTCCTGGAGAGGAAATACATGAACTAGAGACATCGTGTAGTTTAAACGTGCCATGAATTATTACGCAAATCCATGTATCTGAATTCCCAGAAGCTGAAGAGGCACCAAAACTGTGGTCCAGTCTGTCGATTTGATACATTTTCTTCACACCTCGATCATCGGAAAGAAACTGTAAACATGAACGCCGGTTTGCTTCTGTGACAGCTGTAGCTTTGCCTGGGATAAAGCGGAGCAGTAACAGACGACACACCTATCGTCTGCTCGTAATGCACGCTCCTCCCGTCGTCTTGACGTCTCTTTCCCAGCCTCGGTGGGTGGCATCGCGGGACGCGTTTACGATACGAATACGTGTTCCAACCAGACATTTAAGGCCGCTTCGCAGACATTCTAGGTATCAAGCCGGCCAGTGGCCTTTTTCGTTGTTTTAGGTTTAGCAGAACGCCACAAATCGCCTGTTCGTTGAATAAAGCCACAGTTCTGGTTCCTGTTCTGGCGCGTTTTTAGTGACTGGTGGCATGTTGATCGAACTTATTTCACCGTATTTTTTAAGAATTACGCGTTATAACTTCTCCGTATATATTAGCACACTAACTTTCCGCATCTTTTGCGTTCCAAGCTTAACTCAGACGCCTATTTGTTGTCCTACGTACACTAGAAGGCCTGCAATTGTATAATCTTACAAGATGACAATGGCCAGAAACTCAGTCCCCACGAACCGCAAATCAACCTGAAGTCGCCAAAAAAGACCTCGTCTTCAAAAAGAAAAAGAAGAAGCGCGTAAAATGAGCGAGACTGAAACACCGGCCGACGTGCTATGCAGTGAAGGCGAAGCAAAGAGATGCTCCGCGCAACCTTGTGATTGTGCAGTTCAAAAATTTTTTTCTCGCTTAAAACAAAATTTAATCTTTTGAATCTTTGTACATAGATAGACAGCAAAGCATACTATCCGACGCCGACTATGCCATATTTTTACTTGGAACGCTACATTGCGAAAATGAAGCCACAAATTGAGTCAGAACGTAATTTTTTTCATATTTACCCTGACATTAAGCAAAAGCTTAGGCTTTATTTCTTATACGAATATTTTTATCATCTAGTATACACACATACCAAGCCCCCATTGTCAATATATTCCTCGTGGAAACGTTACTTTCTGTTATAAAAAATATTTAAAAAGGGGCAATTGTCGACTTTTCCTTACGGCTAAAAATGATGTAAATTAAAACAAAAAGTAATAAACGACAATAGTCACGAAAGAGCACCGTCTGGCGACTATTTCAAAAAATATTCGCAGTAACAGGTCAAAGCAATAACTTTGTAGAAATTTTTCTACCTGGCACAGTTTCACTTGTGTGCGCAATCTTCGAAGCGTCCTCAGGGCATTAGAAATTTTTTTTTCAAGAAAAATCGCTTGAATAATTACTTCACACTTTGAGGTAATACAGTATGATTTTTTTCAGCAGAATCGCAGATGGTCGATAAAACACCGAGTACACTTGAGATGGAATGACCCATATATATATATATATATATATATATATATACAAGGAGGAGGGGAGTTAACCGAGGGGCCCGATTTTTATTAGTCGTCATAAGAAGCCAACAAACACTGACATCAAGGACAACATAGGGGAAATTACTGGTGCTTAATAAATGAAATAAAGAAGCGATAAATTATTGGAAATTAAAGTGGATGAAAAAACAACTTGCCACAGGTGGGAACCGAACCCAGAACCTTCGCACTTCGCGTGCGATATATATATATATATATATATATATATATATATATATATATATATATATATTAAGAAAATGGAGAGAAACCACGTCATAGGGCCAGAAATCTACAGCGCACAGCCCTATAACCCACGCACATATAAATATAAAAGACAAATGCCAGTTCCACATTTAGTTTGTAAACAAAGTCACAAACATCGACAAGCGGCCGTGATGTAGACTGTAATGAGCATATAAATAGATGAGAATACACAGAATACAAAAGCGTGTAACACATAATATACAAGCGCTAACAATCACAAATAATAGAAGCAAGTTGTAGTTACATCGTGTGACTATTCATTGCGACATCTAGTAGTTGTTATGGATACCTGTAGCTTCGTAAAAATGTTCGAGTGCGATAATTGGTCTTCGCTGTGCTATTTTCTGTGGCCAGTGGCCCAACAATGTTGCGAGGGAGAAAGGTCGGTGAGGATCAGCGCAGCGAATCTCTTGTTCTAGCTGCCGTCCTTGCGTCGCGTGTCTGGGGCATTCGAGGAGCGGATGGGCGAACATCCTCATCGTCGTTGCCACAGTTGCAAGCCGGGGAAGAAGCCCGTTCTATGCGATATAAAAGATGTTTTGTTTATGCTGTCCCAGAGCGCTGTCAATGAATTAGTGTCTCGACACTTTTCTAAATGTTTACACTCAGCCGGTATTTGAGTGCCAAAAATTTATCTTGGAAGTCGTGATTTATGCTCTTGAAACATGGCGTGTATCTGTGCATCCAGACGGTTCTCTATCACAAAGAGAAATGGGTGCGCAGAATGCCGGGTATAAATTCTGAAAAAATGACGGCATGTTTACAGGCTGCGAATTACGATGAAATGTGGTTACTGCGCTCCTGCAATAGCGGGGTGACTAGATGTAGCTTGCGGAACTCCTAGACACACTCTTAAACTCCGAGCCTGCAGCAGCTGTAGATGGTGAAGGGGCCTCGTAGATGATTTGTGTAATACCGGAGCGAAGTAAACAATTATCTCGTTTTAATTTTTGCTGGTCCCTCCCATCCCCTTGTGTTACGACTCGTGGCTTGTTCTGCGGGACGCTCTTAGTGCATGCAGAAAGCTGCGCTTGCGTGTTGCGAGCGAACAAGGCTCGTGTGAAAGCACAAAATATGAGACTAGTTGAAGCGTTGATTTGGAATGCCTTTAGGACCAGCTGAAATAAAGGAGGACCAAAATACTGGACGAACGCTCGCCCTGCCGTTCCCTCCTCGTTCATTGTCCTACTCCGCTGGCCCTAAGATGCGCTTATGTTATTCTTAAGATAAGCAGGGCTGTTAGATATGGAGCTGGTTCCTGAGGCTACTTCGAGTTCCCCAAACCGCTTCGAGTGGCAGCGCAGCTAATTGAGGAATGCGGAAGCAGGAAAGCGCATTCCAGAGAAGCGGCCGAGCAAACAAGTTTAAGGCAACAAGTTCGTGCGTCGCCGGGATTAGAAGGGGGCCTGGGACAATGGAGCGCAATCGACCCCCTTCGTCTTTGAAGAAGGCATTTGCCACCACTGCGGGGCCGAGTCACCGGGAGCAGGTGGGCATCCGACAATGAAGCAGGTGCACGGGCGCCCCCCCCCCGCTCCTTCTCCAGCCTACAAGTGGATTGCCAGTCTGCGAGGCAAGACAGCAGAGAGCCCCGCCAGGTGTGACACCACGACACGGGCGCCTACCATTGGCTGAAAGTGGCGTCATCGGAGTGGACTCTCCCATTGGTCAAACATGACGTGACTTGCAGTGCTCGAAGGGCTTATAAGAAGCCTTCCAGAGAGACCTGAGGATTCTGGGACATGCCCTGATTCCCTGATTCACCTCTCTCGAACTTCTTGCCGCGGGCCGCAGCGTCCGAGTTGCTGCCGGCCCGTAATGTCTGTACGTCTGATACTTGACGCTCACCGTCCCCTGTATAGAATGTAGAATAAATCCCTGCCAAGTTTGTGGTTTTCATCCCGAAGTCTCGACCTCCAACCCCTACAGGGCCCTGTAAATAACTGATTACGCGCAAATATTCGACCTCGTTATATGTCTATTTTCAGTCATATCTGGTTCTATAGGATCGCAGGCGTTCAGAGTTCATGTATAACTTTATATTGAAGCCTTCGTCGGGAGTAACATGTCGGGCTTGTGCTCAGGCTAACAATTTCAGGCTTATTCTTTTTCTCATAACAATTACAAAATACCAGAAAAAAGACTGCTCGCTTCCTGGAAAATAGCACATTTACTTCCTCTCAATCATTATGCAGCTCAGTAGCAGCAGTCAGTTAAATACGAAAAAAGACGCCGATGCGTTATTAAAATTTCCCCTCAGCTTTGCCTCTAAGCTAAAAAGGAAAGCACACCCAGAAAGTTGTTGTTGTTGTTGTTGTTGTTGTTGTTGTTGTTGTTGTTGTTGTTGTTGTTGTTGTTGTTGTTGTTGTTGTTGTTGTTGTTGTCGTCGTTGTTGTTGTTGTTGTCGTCGTTGTTGTTGTTGTTGTTGTTTTTGTTGTCGTTGTCCGTCATCTGCCGTCCGTCGTCGTCGCTGCTGTCACTTTGCTTTTCTGCTGCCAACTGTAAGCCGGAGATCGATGCGCCCTACCAGCAAGTTTAATACCATTCGTTCTTCACGATCGGGCACGTTATTTCTACAACACATCCATTTTGTCACTTTCGTTATCTTCGGCTTTCTCGTTGAATTGAAATGTGCGAAATAAATAAAACACGAAGCAGTATTTGGGTATGAAAAAAAAAAGAATACCACAATTCTGCGCCGCCTTTCTGTTTGCACACCCGGCGCCCTTGTCCCCTTGGTGCGCGCCGGGTCCTCGCCGCGGAGAAGAACGTCGCTCGAACTCTGCACTCGAGCCGCCGTGGTGGCCCATTCACCGCCCGTTTGCGTGCGCAGTTGCATATGAAAGGGCGGTGGGCCAGCGCAATCTCCACAGTCGGCTGCGAGGCAGGCGCCGGCGAGCGCAGGCCGGCCCGCGAAGTTGACTACGCTAAGCCTTGAACGAAGCGAAAGCCCCATAAAAGGGCTACACTCTACTGTCGAGTGGCGATCTGAACACGACATTTTATTGGACGGCGTATACGCTATTCGCGGCAGCGCCCGTTGCTTTCTTTATTTTCTGTACCGGGGAAACATGGCGAAATTACTTCACACAGCTCGTAAGAATATTCAAATCCCTTCCCTCAATATGTAATATCGTATGTCGTAATTTATTCTCGGTTTATCTCCATAGACGTACCACATAAGTGAAGCGAAATCGGCTGACGTGATGTGCACGTTATCTTTCAGTATCTGTTTTTACTGAGGGCCGCGAAAGGGCAATACAGTAAGAAAACAAATTATCGAGATTTAACCTGCCTATTGTGTTATGACGAAGTGAGCGAAGAGTCATAACATGTCCGCTCCTTTCCTAGATTTATTTCGACTTCCTCTTTGCTTAAGAGCTTTAAGAGAACATTAAGTAAGGTACAGATGCAGGCTTTCAGCCCATCAGAATCAAACATACCGGTAGCCATGGACATGATGAGTGATGGCTGCAGATGGCAGCTCCCAGGATAAAGTTAAGCTGTCAGGAGATTTCTTTTACTAAAAAATAGCGCCGAAGCACTCCGTACAGGTAGTTAACCAGCGAAGATGAAACGTGCGGCCCCGGTCTTTATCACTGGGTTAATCCCGAACGTTCATTAAATGACGGCTTGGCATAGGCTGCCGGATCCTCGGCACACAGTTGCTTCTTGCGCTCGGCTGCGCAAGCCTGTCCTTGTGCTCGGGCTGCAGCATCGGCACGGCGTAGACGAGCTCGTTGCTGGTTCTGATCGAAAGCTGCCTGCTCCTGAGGAGTACGTATGGCGCGTGGCCTACCCATTTCGGAACCGGAGAGAAACTGCTGCGCGCGCTCGGTTGCGACGGAAATAAATGACGTCACTACTGGCACAGCCAATCGCACGCCTGTCTTTCTCTTTTCTTTTTCGCGCAAGCGCATGGGGTTGCGCCGGAGGAGGTTTTTGCGGCGGACAGGCAACAGACGGACGGACGAATCGGCTAGCCATAAACAGCTTCGCTATAAAAAGAAAAGCTGTAATGACTATGATTCTATACCTGCCAGGCCATGCGAACGAAAGTGCAGGTATAAATTTCACAAGTATACTCCAGTCTGATTTCGAATTTGAGTCCAAAATATCCACCGAACCGGCATATCCACGCCATACGAGATGTGTAGATGCCTGCCACGCTCCTCTGACCTTTGATAATTTACACGCTCAGCATATGCTCAGGGCCGACATTTAGAAAAAAGGTTTTGCACTAGAACTGCTTGTAAGAGCAGATTAATCATGATGTTAATCATGATGCGGGACATACAGTGAAGACAGCCAGCCAATAACAAACAGCGAGCACGAACGAGTTCTATGAATTAGGCTCCACGAGAACTATTAACCAGTGAAGCCAGAGGGCGAAATCGCTTTTTTTTTTTTCGAAAAAACATTATGTGAATGTTGTATTTGCGGGATTTACGGCAATAAACAATATCTAAAGCGACCGCTATCCCCACCAACCTACCAAGGCTGTCAAAACTGATGGCCTATTCTGTCTTTCATCCACTTTCATTTCCATTTATCATTTCTACATTTCAATAAAAACAGGAATCTTATTTACCCTGCTTTCCTGGCTTCATTATCTGTTGTCCTGATACGGTTGTAACTAACAAGAAATCGAGCCCCTCGGTTCCCATTATTCTTCTCACTAATCGAGGGTCGCTATGCAACGTAAAGCCTTTTCCAACCTGTTTCTCTTCCATTTCCACCATTAGCCCTCCGCAAGTGGTCAAAATATTTCGATCAGCGCCCCCTTCGCTAGTCTGCCGCGCGACGTCACAAAACCGCGAGAGTTCACGACGTATAGAGATGTGTACGCACTAAACATGCATCATTATGCTGAACAAAATTAATTTCTTGCGATAGCAATTATGTGGACCCTCCAAGTGCATTCTTGCCGTCGGCGTTGCTGCGCGCCGTATGCTGTATGTGCGAGTGAAAGCGTGCGAGGGTGAGCCGGCGATCGCGACTCAATCTCGCGCACGAAAGGGAGGAAAGTGGGGAGGAAGCGCACCGTCTCCCGTTGCGCACAAGGCTCCGGAGGGAGGGTAGCGAGGGAGCGCGCGTTCTAGTCCAGGCGGCCCGGGCGGCTGTATCTTGAAAGCCATATGCGACAGCTATTGGGGGCCAGGAATTACGGAGTCTCCTTCTGACGGAAGCGCCTCCTTTGCGTAGTATGAGGGATTACGCGGCGCGTTCCTCATAGGTTTGGCTTGCGGTGCTCAATAAAAACACCACGCGGCAACCCTCCTGGACATTTCCGTATGTACTCTCAATACGAGGGAAGTTTCTTAGTGTCGAAATAATAATCTTGGGCAAACCGAAAGCACAGCATTGTTTACAGACGCTATCTGTTTACCGAATACGTACAGTGAACGCTACTTCGCGCGGTCGCCGCGATGGAGTCTCCCGAACCGGCGTCTTGCGTGAAAGGTAGGCAAACCGCTGAGATACATACATGTGAAATATGTTCTTATATTTGGCTGTCTGTATAAACGAATGGAGCATAACAGAATGAAGCCTCAATGCAGCGATCGCGCGGGTTCGCAGCGACCGACTGCGCGTCTGCATGCATGTCCGCGCACAATGTTTTGCTTTCGCTGCGAGCGCGTTTTCGTGCCGTGCCGTGAGCTTTAGGCCGCAGAATATGAGCATTTGACAGAACACAAGCAGCCATTGTTGCGTGGACGCCATCAGAGCCGTTCAAAAATCATTTCGTTATAGAGACTTAGACGCCTGCAGCGACTGTGATGTGCGTCGCGACGATCCAATCGTTTTTTTTTTCTAACTTCTTGGCCGCTTCAATATTATTTCTGAAGTTGCATCGCATTGTATGTTTATCGGTCTTCTCAGCGTGCGATCTCCCGCTGCTTCTTTTTCGCAAACCAGCACATTAACTCAAAACACAAAGATGACCATGTGCCATGGCTTTTTTTAATGCGCTTCTTACCGGTCCCTTTCCATTCCAGCGAACTTGCCAGAATGTAGCATCAACACGTTCACAGACCAAATAAAGCTACATGACATTAGCCGGGCAGCGGGCGTGGGCGAGCGTCCCAGTGGGCGTTTTCGGCTACTCACCGAACATGGCAGTTCCGACGCGGTAGCAGAAATCCTCATCGCGTCTGTGCTTGCTGCATACCCGAGTTGTAGCCAATGGCTGTTTGCCGGTTCTAAGTTTCGCGAGCCAAGCTTCACGCAGCTTCTTGTCCTGCGACTACGTGTGAATAAGGCTGACACCAGGCTCCATTGCGTACGTCCGGCAGTGCGGCACCGAGCGGTAGCCGGTCATGCTCCACGCCTCCAAAAGCAGTCACTACCTAATATAGTGCTTTCAAATGCTGTCAAGTAGATACCCAAGGCGGGAAAACTTCACCACTTAATCAGAAGCGCAGCGCAGGTGGGACTTAAAACTTTCGTTTTTAGTTCGCTTCGGCGCTTCCGAAGCAGCCGACGCGGCCGTTGTGTCCACGTGATCCCTCATGCCACGTCACGCCGACGGTGGTGGCACCTTTTCCAGTGGTGGAGCTCGCCCCCACTGCGCTGTGTTTTCACGACTTAGTTCGCGTTGATGCGAGCGGCAGCACGAAGGTCAATTCTCTCGCTGCTGCTGCCGCGTTTCCTCACTCCAGCGTTTTGACAGCGAGTTTTCGCGGTCATCGAGTGAGGTGTGTTCATGATTACTTGTGCGCGCGTGACAGCATGCTTTTTAATTTATTGAATCTATGTTTGGCCTATGTTCACAAGATTATACGGCCGATAAATTACTAATCTTACTTCGTATAGCTGTCCACTACTTTGCTATCGCAATGAACAGAAAATGCAACTTTGCTTTTTAATATATCCGGTGACTGCCCGTTCCAAAATTAATAGGAGATGGCTACCCGCCGATATATTCGGCACTGACAGCTTTGAGCCGCTGGCGGGAACCGATTCCCTTGCGTGTAATAAAAATAAAGTTCGAAGCGGTACCTCAAGCGTCAATGAACCGCCACGCACTGATTTAGTCTATATCCGCGCGAAACCAAGTTACATAAAGCGGTGTTTATTCACCACGTTCTACTCTTTCAGGGTTTCTCACTTGGTTGCAACAAATACGATACTCCACGATCGAAAGTACGCATCGTTAGCCGAGACATCAATTCATCTCGCAGCGCTACACGTAAAAGTAAAGGAAACGCGGCTTGTAGAAGCCGACCAGCTGTTTGCGCAGCGGCCACCATTTTGCGGGTGTAGAACGATATAGTTTGGATGCGGAATCGGCGAATCTGCCGCTACGGCCTTAAATATCGGTGTACTTGCGCTTAATTCATAATTTATTAGAACCAATATTGCACTGAAATTTTATAAAACAACTTTGTTTCCAGAAGCACGCAATTGTTCATTTATTAAGCACTTCTGTCCAAAATGAGTTTGCTATACGGCCTACCTAAAAGAAAAAATCATGCAGACACCATAGCCGATCGCTCACACCGCACCTAAAAAAATCAATTAACGAAGTGATTTTAGAAGTAATTGTTAGCGCAGCAGTCTAAGATGGTTGCTCCGTTGCGCTCCGTTGCGCTCCGTTGCACGCCACCGCGATCACCGAGGAGCCACCGCAAGCTAAGCAAGGGGAAGTGGACCAATTGGAAACGCCGACACCTTTCTGCTGGAAAGGTGTCGTCTCTGCCTGACGTCAACGTGACGTTGGTGCCGCTCGGTCCACTCGGAGACGTCTGCGCAAACTTTCTCCCCTGGTGGCCTACTTTCGCCACGCTGACTCGGCCCCACCGAAACCCTATCCACCTCTCCGCGCTCCTCTCCTCTCGCTAGCCGGTTAAACAACGCAAACCTGTCACGGTTGGGCAATGCTATTCGCTTTCAAACCACACAAAAGGGATCTGCTGGAAGACGAGGACGTTTGATTGGGCTGTTCGAAAACCAGTGCGGGTCCTCGGCCATGATTTTCGTCGGCGGTTACGTAAATTTCACGCCAGGATATTCGAATAAAATCAAAATGAAATAGTCTGACGTTATCCCAACCAAGGTTTTCTGTTAGCTGACTTCATTTCACCGTCAAACGCGAGGCGTAGGCAGACGGAGAGCAGCGGTCAGCGTGCCACGACGCGCTGAAGAAGGTCCGGCTCAAACGAAAACACCGACTCAACTGAGCGTCGATCAAATCTAGAAATAGCACTTCTCGGCACGGTTTCCTCTTCCGACTGTGATGAGGCGCACTGACGGCCAACTTTGATTCCATATATTTCGAAGCTGGTGTTGATTCGAAGAATTTTTCAGAATGGGTATGTATTGACTGACGATCCTCCAATTATTCAGTTTTGTTATTTATATATTATTTGTGATGTCTGCATCTACAAATTGTGCCGGCCAAGCACTAGAACTGTATTATGTAGTTCTTGCAGCAACTATGCGTTTTTATTTTATCTGCCTCCCTTCCTCTTTCTCCTTTTCATAAAGTTTAAAAGCTTTGATCTACCTGTAGGTTTATTCAAGTTGACCAAACGGATAACTTGCAAGTCGCTAAGGCGACACAGTGCGAAATGCCGAGCGCCCTTTTATGCGAAGCATATTAACGTAGGTTTCGGGCCTTCGCGCGACGCCCGGCGGTGGCCACCATTGACCCTGAAGTGGGGTCACGTGACATGACCTCACGTGATGACGTCACACAGGCTGCAGATGGGGCCTCATATCGCGCCGTCGGTCGCCTCCCGGCGGTGGCCACCATTGACCTTCGAGTGACCTTCAAGTAGGTCACGTGACATGACGTCACGTGATGACGTCACACCGGCTGCAGATGGGGCCTCATATCGCGCCGTCGGACGTCGCCCGGCGGAGGCCTCCACGCTTCGGTTCGCGCCGTCGCGCGCGACGCGGCGGCGGCGCCACCATCGCTGCATCACGTGATACATGCTTCGCATCCACTGGGCTTAACCTTGATAAGCCTCCAATTTTTTTTACTAATAGCCCTCAATGCGGACTGACCGTCTCGGCTTCAACTGTTTTGTCGTTCCTGGCGCTCAATCCGACCGTCTCGTCTTGTTGCATGAATGTGAGAAGCTTGCAGTCAGGCTTTCGCACCAACCAGTTTCGCCGCGCATGTTTGAGAAAGCTGCTATATTGCCGGAACACCCTCATACCACCCGATGTTATCACTCTTTAAATACTTAACAATTTATTATTTGTCCACAAGCCGGTAACAAAATACCTATACGAACATTTCTAATCAATCAATCAACAAATAATAAATCAGTTTACTCAGCCTTGTTTTGCCTTTCGCGCGCAATTTCACTATTCTTCTTGTATGGGTTCAAATGTATTTTCGGTGGCACGCAATGACACGGAAAGCATATGCGCGACGGAGAAATTACGAGCTAAATTCGAAATTTGTTCGCTAGACTTAACATGGTGAACGACGCGTGTCACAGGCCTCTGGTGGCCTCTTTCTTCGCCTGTCTTCCACGTGCAACGCTCGGTGAGGGCGTCGCGGTTGTGTGGTCGCCGCCTCGTTCGTGGGCAACGCCTTAACGTGCGGATGATTGTGACTGCGCGCTGGCTTCCGCGCGCACGCGTGGAAGACGGCAGCGCCACTCAGAGCGGCGGGAAGCCCCTCCGGCGCCGAGGTCGCAACCTCCGGGCCCTCGGCACGATCGGGGGGAGGCCATTAATCTGGGCGGAGGCCGGCCCAGCCGTCGCCGCCGCAGCCTCGTTGCAGCCTCGCAATCCTCTATACATAGCCGCGGAGACACTTTCGCAATCGGGATTCGTCACAGAACGCAAATGCCTTTCCGTCATTCCCGCTCCACCTGCGTGGATTGCCATCTTTGTTTCTTGCGCGACCCATGTTCGCATTCATCTTGCGGGCTGCGCCTCAGGCCCTTGTGTGTGTGTGTGTTCCGGCGGCTCCGGGGGCGCCTTTGTCCGGAGAGCCCGGCGCCCGAACTCCGTGCACGCTTCTATTTCCAGGGCCGATCAGATAAACGGTGCGAGGGCGAGTCATTAGGGCGTAGTTTACGAGCTGAAAATGTTGCCCCGCTCGCAGTCGCGCTCCTAGGGTGACGGAGACGCGCGTGGTGTTGGGGGGAGGGGGTGGGGGGGGCGCCCCCTCGCTCGTGCGACCGCATCTGCCGTCAGGGCGGCCGCCGCGGGAGCTATCTTTCGCCGGCGGTACAAATGAACTGCAATTAGAAGGCGGCCAAGCGGTGAACGGCTTTCGCCGCGAGCGGCTCCCGCGCCGATATCTGGAGGCGCTGTGCCGAAAGAGACGGCGTTCAGCGCGGAGGAGCACGTGGACAAAGCCATGTTTTGAGATGCGATCGTCCCCCGACGCCGCGCCGCGCCTTACTACACAACTGTCAGTGATCACCAAACCGCTGCAACGTGTCTATGCGTGCCAGGCGTCGGTGCATGCTAATTGCGTTTGCGACTGCACCAGGTGTGACGATTTTGTTGCGTGGCAAAATGTGCATCCGATCGCGATGGCATTGCCCCTTCTGACACCTGCAGGCTGAATGTGGTTCAGCAGTTGTAATAAAGTAGGCATTAATCTTCACGATCTCACACCCTTTTGAGCCTAATGAAATTGAGGCATCGGAAGAGGATTACCATGTAATTCGTTATTCGCGATTGTAATGAACATTTTATGAGGCTTCATTTCTTGCCTTTGATATGCCTGCGTGACTCACGCAGAAATGCACCAATGTAAAATCATGCTTACATTGCTATCAATTCCAAACACATACAAAAAAGTATGTAGCTTATTGGGTATTTAGAGAGCATAAATGTAATCAATGTAAGCATGTAAGCTTGTAAAATCTTCCTTACATTGCTATCAATCCCAAACACATACAAAAAAGTATGTAGCTTATTGGGTATTTAGAGTGCATAAATGTAAGCAATGTAGGCATAATGTAAGCATGTACGCATGTAAAATCATGCTTACATTGCTATCAATTCCAAACACATACAAAAAGAAGTATGTAGCTTATTGGGTATTTAGAGAGCGTAAAAGTCACGAACGTAGAGGAAATTACATGGGAAGCTTTTGATAGCGGCCACGCAACAGACGTTTCTAGCTGTTTCTCTGAAACCTTTTTTGCGGCCGCTCGTACGCACGCAACACTGAGTGACGACCTGGGCGTTTGGAGCGGACATTCTCCCACCCGCATCTAATCCTAATAACGCCTTTGCTATTGCTTCAAAAAAGAAGTTGGTGGGGGGGGAGGTTTGTATTGTCTGCTTCTCGTTGTTAATCCCATCCCTGTAAGGCTGCAACCGTTAGCGGCAACGTCGCTAATAGTGACAGCTCCCAGATTGGCGACGAAGGCCGAGACAACGCCACAGTTGAGAGAACAAGCAAACAATGATACAGCATGTGATTCTGCGAGTCAGATCGCCTACGCTTAGACGCACGCCGTCTGGTTTTTTCCTCGCGTTGCGGAAATAAACTTCCCCGACCCAGTACATCCGACAAGCTTTGGAAATCTGACACAACTGCATCAGCAGGCAGCTATAATTTCATCTACAGGGTCGTTCGCTTGCAGGGGAAATGCTTCATTACTAGTCAAGCTAATTATGACTTCAGCATTCTTTCTAACTTCATGGGGTAAATGCGCCTCATACGACTTCTAAAGCGAATATCTATTAATGGCATATTAGTCTGCAGGATTCCATGCCCAATTTAAGCTGTTGTGAGCGCTTGAACAGTAATTCGGTGTTTCCCATAAAAAAGTGTGCGCCCTGCACTTCCTGGTCAGCCCTGCTTGACCGCTCTCGCTTGAAACAACGCGAAACAAGGGGTTGCGCATTCAGGGCCAGTATTAGAAAGTGCTGCGTCTGACCCCTCGAGAGCCTTGACGCCAGAAGCCACGCGAACGACTGATAACGGCTCTCAATGGTCGCCACGTGCGTCAAAGAGCTGGACTCAGCGAAAGAGTCCACTTAGTGAAAGCGCGCACACCAAAGTGTCCGGTAAAAAGCGCCGATCGGGTTTCCCTCGGCGGTCGCCGCGCGGCACCGGCTCCGTGCTCAACGACAACAGTGCGCCTTCCCGAAGCAGCCAGCCTCGCTTAAAGGGACGCTAAAGGCCAATATTAAGTCAACGCTAACTGGTAGAATACCATTCCAGAAACCTAGCAACGCTTGTTTCGTGCCAAGAAAAGACTTCGCTTAAGAGAAAGTCGCGTCTGAAGCGTTCGCACGCCTTCATCGCAATTCAAATCGCCCGCCCCCAAGTGGGGGTGTGGTGACGCTGCATATGTCATCCCCGCCCTTTACAGCCATCTGCGAGTAAAACGGTGCCCTAGAGACAGCGTTACGGTTTTTGGCGCAAAACGCAGCCGCGCGGCCATACAGAAACCGAGCCAAGACAGAGCGTCGTATTTGCTGCTGCAGGTATTTTTAGTCAAGTGGCGTGGACCGTTCGGGCATCCCGCAACATTTATTTATTTATTTATTTATTTATTTATTTATTTATTTATTTATTTATTTATTTATTTACGGGATACTGCCGGCCTTAGTCTTACGCCTTGTGTTGTAGTGGGAACTGCGACATACAGATGAACAAAAATGAACAGCAAGAAAAAGCATTGCAAGAATTCAAAACATTGCAGCAGGCAGATATTCCTAGATCTGCACGAGCTGCACAGAGCATATTGATAACAACGCGATATCGATAACAAAGAGTAAAAAACAAATCGCACTCATACTGGTATATGCTGAAAGACATCGCGCATGCTCGGTCCGTTGGGCAGCAAAAATCTACGAATAATAACGGCAAACAAGTGAACAAAGGACTGGCGTGCAATGTCACAAAAACAACAATATCGCGTCTAAATGCTATTGAGCGTGTCGCAGAATGAATGGACGCTCGGGCATTCCATTGTACTGGCGGTGAGCCTGTTCCACTCACCTGTCGTCCGAGGAAAAAATGAGCTTATAAATAAGTGTTTTGCAACAAAATTCCTTTATTTTTTTTCGGATGATTAGATCGTGTTGCACGCCTGGTAACTAAAATAATATATATCTCCTTATCTATCCCCATCATAGTATGATAAAGTAAATACATGTATTTCAGTCGGTCCCTATATCGCCGTAATTTTAATGTCTCCAGGTTTGATTTGTTAATAACGCTGGGAGATACTTGCTAGTTATAACAGCTAAATACGAATCTAACAAATTTTCTTTGGATGCTTTCTGACTGTGTAATGTTCTTCAGGGTGTACGGTTCCCATACTATTAAGGCGTACTAAAGAATTGGTCTAATGTACGTCTTGTACGCTAAAAGACGGATTTATTGTGCGGACTGGCGTAGTGACCTTCTCAAGTGACCAAGCTGACGTATTGCATTTTCTGTAATATAGGATATCTGTTCGTTCCATCTAAGGTCGGATGAAATTACGAGGCCTAATTATTTGCAGCTGCTAACCATATATAGATTGTTACCCCTGAAACTGTAAGAAAACTTTATATATATATATATATATATATATATATATATATATATATATATATATATATATATATATATATATATATATATTTGGGGTTTTAAGTGCCAAAACCACTTTCTGATTATGAGGCACGCCGTAGTGGAGGACTCCGGAAATTTTGACCCCCTGGGGTTCTTTAACGTGCACCTAAATCTAAGCACACGGGTAAGAAAACTTTAAGGGGTGCTGTTTTCGTGTTACTGACATAGCGACCGTTTTCTTTGCATTAATATTCATTTTCCATGTGGCGCACCACGCTTCTACCTTGGCTAGTGAAAATTCAAACAGATCTGGCCATTTACGCTATGAATTCCTTGATATAGTATACAGTCATCTGCAAATAATCGTACTTTCACGTTCACTTCTTTTATTAGGTCTTTGACAAAGATGAGAAAGAAAAGGGGCTCAAGGACGGACCCCTGTGGAATGCCCGGCCGAACCGGTGCCGAGCCAGAACGCACACCGTAGAACGCCTTAACGACAGGTATGCAGAAATCCACGAAGTCAGTGAATAGTTAAGTATTCTTTGTAGTTTTATAAGCAGTTTAGGGTGAGACACACTGTCGAACGCTTTCTTTTTCCAAATCTATGAATATCATATCAATTTGGCCCTGTCTGTCTAGAATTGCTGCGAGTCCGTGCATGGTTTCGAGAAGCTGTGTCGTTGTAGACAGTCCCCTTCCAAAACCTGTGCGGCCTGAAATCAATTGCGTTGTTGTCATTGACATTATGTGGACGTGAAAACCTCTGCTATTTGCATTTGGTGGGAGTTTCGCGACCCGACAAAATCAGCGCAGCACCACGCGATAACGAAACTACTGAAACACGAAGTCGCGGGCGGTGCAGAGTCGAGATCAAGGGAACCCTTTCGACGGACCGCGTCGCTGTCAAGGGTAATGTCAACGAGTCCATTTTATTTTTCTAAACATCAAATAGAACTGACCGGTCAAGTAGCCTTTTCTTCCGTCTTATAATGCGATGCAATTGTCCTTTTATTACGGTAATTGAGTGCTGGTGACAGAAATAAAAATGAGGGAGTGCCTTCGTCATCGGGCTAGTACTTGAATGTCGCGGCTGAGTCGCAAATCGTGTCCTACATTTACCCCAATTTCTCGATTACTAAATCGGTGTTCGCGATAATACTGACGCCTTAGGCTTCTTCGAGCTTTTCCTCTATCACTTTAGTTTGACTTACTATTTGCCTTTAGTGTCGCTTTAACTTGGCGCTCCGAGCCTAATGATCTATTATGGACGCTGACTGTCCATAAACTACGGCCTCCGCCGTGAATAGCGCATTAGTGAACAGTTCCGGTTGAATTTTGAAATTTAATAGCCTGCACTGAAGCCTTCAGGGCGCCGACCGTTTTGCGCTACGCAACTGCCGTATAATGCGACTGCGGTGGGCTGGGAATCGAACTCGCGCCCTCTGGCTGAGCAGGGGAATGTCATAGCAGCCAAGCAAGCCACTGTGTCCGGTCAGTCGCCCGCGCCACATAGACAACCACAGCGACGCGCAGAGACGCTGTGGTTCGAATTTCGGACGCCACCTACAGCAAAAGAAAACTTCGGCCGGGGTTACAGCGCTCGGTCCTGTCGTTGCGCTGTCGAAGCACGATTTTCTGCGCGCGCCGGGCTGCGTGTGCACACCTTTAAGGGAACGGTTTGCTACAAGTGATTCATGTCGAAGGACATCTACACCATCTGATCTGGATGCAGCTCAAACAATTATTTTTCACCGTTTAAACGTCGCGAAAGCGCAGCTAGCCCTGCATTGTTGCGTCAACAGCGTGGAGAGAGTCAAGAAAAAAAAAAAAGCGCTTGTGCGAAGGAATGCGCGTCTGTGTGAAGTTTTTTTTTTTTTTTTTTACCTCCAGCACATTTTAAATTTCTCTAAGGCAAAGTATATTCTGATACAGTAATTTTCCACCTAAATATTCGTTATCATCAGGTCATTGCTCTTTTTTTTGGCATGTAATGAAATGGTTGCAATTGTGGCTTAAATGAAGGCGAGCGGGGACACTTACTGTAATTTCATGCTTCAAACTGAGGTTTGAATCAACAGGAGGTTATGTTCACTCTGAGGTGCCTGCAGCGACTGTGGATATTTATTGATCTTATGCGCGTCCTGTTGAATTTATATTCCACACTTTGAGGGCGGGAACGCGGTGATTTATTTATTATCACTCTGTAAACTGCGTTTGTTTTGCGACATGTATATATCAACGTAGAATGAGCAGATCATCCACACTATACTTCTCTATCCGAAATGTGATAAACATGCATGAAGGTGCCCTGTTCTTCCAGTGCACAACAGTGTGAAAAGTGTTCGGTTATGTTCAATTGCGGGATCCAACGTCCAGAAAGGGAAAAGTGGACCGTGAGGTACACCATAGTGGAGGCCTCCGGATTTACCTTCGCCGCCTTGTGTTCTTGACTGCCCTCACGAAGCACAGTAAACGAGCTTTTATCGCATTGAATCTCTCGGAATGCGGCCTCCGTGGCCGGGAATCGATCCCATACCCTCGTGTCAAGCAGCACAACACTGTAGCCACCGAGATGATTGAGTAAGCAGACCTAATGTGAAATGAAAGAAATGAGTTCGAATACGAGTCTAGTGTTACAACTTACTTTCTGTTAAACCCGCCGTGATTGCTCAGTGGCTATGGTGTTGGGCTGCTGAGCACGCGGTCGCGGGATCGAATCCCGGCGGCCGCATTTCGATGAGGGCGAAATGCGAAAACACCCGTGTACTTAGATTTAGGTGCACGTTAAAGAACCCCAGGTGATCGAAATTTTCGGAGTCTTCCACTACGGCGTGCCTCATAATCAGAAAATGGTTTTGGCACGTTAAACCCCATAATTTAAGTTAACTTCATGTTAACCTTTCTTAATTTTCCTTTTATTTCTCGTGTTTCTCTGTCAGAACAGTATATCTCTTCTTCCTGTTTTCACGAAAAATTGGGCCTCTGGGATTGACAGGGCCTGCTTACACTTGAGGACACTTGTTTAATTCCTACTATACCACTTGAAAAAAATCAGCCTCACCCACCCTCCCCCCTTTCTGTCGCTAACAGAACAAAAGACACTCGTGTTCTGAACATTTCGACTTCTGTCATCAGTCTCGACACGACCGCTTAGCTGCTGCGCGTTTCCATCGAGCATCCGCGGCAGTTGTTGCTTCGACGAAGACAAGTCGCAATGTTGAAAGGCTGGCTCGAAAGACATTCCTTCGTCGACCCCTGATGTTCTTTTGACGCGAATCCAAGAAGGAGGCAGCCACGTGCAACGCGAGTGCGGTGCAGCTAGCGAGGCGATAAGCGGAGGGGACAGGCGTCTCCAACCGCGAAGGTTCGTTCGCCTTGCTCCGGTAGGGTAATGACAGGCGAACGGCAAACTTGACCTGGGCTTGTCTATAGTGGGGGTCAATCTTTATTTTTTTATGTGAAGCGTGTATTGCCTCACTCGTGTCGGCGTCGGTGTTGCCGCACGAAAAAACACTAGCCGTGCGAAAATCAAAATTGCTCGTCCGGCTGCCGATTCGAACCACCGACCTCGGGGTTGCGAGACCACCACGCTAACGAGTTCAGTCACTGCCGACTTATCATGCGCGGCCTTTAAAGCGGGGCTTTATGTGCATGAAGAAGTAGACACAGCGCACGGTGCGAGCCAATCACGAGCGTCCTCTCCCTCCAGAGGAGGGAAAGGGTGTGATCGCGTGTTCACTCGCCTCGCGCCCGCCGTTTCCCGCCAGTTCACGCCCGGCAGTCAGATGGGGAGGCCGCGTTTGGTTCGTGCTGCCGAAGAGCAGCCTGCGTTGAAGGAACGGCAGCGGGAGCGGGCCGCGCATCATGCATTCGGCCGAAAAACAGGCGGCGTTTGATGAACGCCGCCAAGAACTCGCTCGAGAAAGGGCTAATTCTCTCTAATGGTGATGTGATCCTTCATGTATAATAATTTCCGGACATAGGTTATGAACCACTGGCTAATTTTTACTTTTTGTGTAACCAATAATAATAATAATTATTATTATTATTATTATTATTATTATTATTATTATTATTATTATTATTATTATTATTATTATTATTATTATTATTATTATTATTATTATTATTATTATTATTATTATTATTATTATTATTATTCGCTACACAAAAGGTAAAAATTAGTCAGCGGTTCATAACCTATGTCCGGAAATTATTATACCTGAAGGATCACATCACAATTAGAGATAGAGACAAAAGGGAAGGAAAGACAGCGAGGTGAGCCCATGTACCGGCTGGCTACAATGTGCTGGGGCAAGGGTTAAGGGGAATAAAAGGCGTAAGAAGAAACAAATAAGTAAAATAAAGTTAGGAAAATTCACACAATAATGTTATGCTACGCGCTACATCTTTCAAAATCTGTCGCACAAGCCCTTAAGAACTTTAGCAGAGCACTTAAGGCCTTGAGTGCCAAAACCCGTCTGGATCAGGGCCTTAGAACTTTTTACTTTGTCAAGGGGCGACCGTCCAGTTTTTGTAGCCCGGTCGCAAGCACCTTTCTTGGTGCATTGTAACGCGGACAATCACAGAGGAAGTTCTCGATCGTCTCCTCGCAGCCACAGTTGTCGCAAGCAGGGCTGTCGGCCATTCCAATGCGGAAGAAATAGGTGTTTCTTAATGCCACGTCGAGCCACAGGCGGCACAGAAGTGTTGCTTGCCCTCGTGGTACCCCTGGTGGAAGAGGAAGTTAGAGACGTGGATCCAATCTGTGAAGACGTGCGTTGGTGAGTTCACTGGTGTTCCAGAGTCTGTGTAAGCTCACGTACGAGGGAGCGAAGCCTTGTGGATGCATCTGTTCTCGACAGTGGTATTGATAAAACATGGGCACCATCGTGGGCTAATCAGGCAGTGCCATCCGCACTGTGATTTCCAGAAATTCCGCAGTGACCCGGTATCCACTGGTAGATAATGTTGCGCCCCTTGTCGATTGCATATGGTGAAGTAGTCGAATGCCCGCGACTAATTGTATGTTAGGTGCATGGTTGAAAGGGGACAGCAGGCATTGGAGAGCTGCCTTCGAGTCACAAAAGATGGACCATGACTGGGATAATTTGTGACCAATAAACTCCAGAGCCGTACCGATAGCTGCGAGTTCGCCAACCAACGATGATGTAATGTGAGACGTCTTGAATTAGATGGTGACATATTTTGCGGGCATTTCCACTGCTCCAGATGAATTCTTAAAGGAGACGGAACCGTCCGTGTAAACGTGGATGGATTCTCTGTGTTTTTCATTCAAGAGTGAAAGCGCGGTTTGTTTGAGGGAGAAAAATGACATATCCGGTTTTTTTTTCCTTTAATGCCGGTAATGACAAGAAGGGCCTGGTGTGGATGCAGGCCCCATAACGGTAGAGATGGTCGTGTTGCAGGCGTGAAGTTCGACGGCAAAGTTCCGTGGATGGCGGCGATAATTCTTCTAGACTCTGAACGAGGTTGACCGGCAGGAAGGGAGGTGAGATGATACAATGAAATTCGGGCGAAGTACCTGATGTGCATCCTTAAAGCGTGGAGTTGAATATACGCATTGATGGGGGGATAATGCGCGATGGCTACTTTTGCTGTCGTAGATGCACACCTGAGAAGGCCAAGAGGTATTCTCAGAGCTTGAATTTGCGCGTACTGGAGGGCCCGGAGGATGATCTTACCTGTCCTACCCAGTACAGTTAAGCTATATAGTAGGAGACTCAGGAACAGTACGTTAGAGAGTTGGAGTATCGCCCTCACAGACGCACCCCATGGCTTTCCTGCAAGAAATCTGATTATAAAAAGAGTCTTCCATCCCCCCTCCCTTTATTTTTCTGTTTGCATCAAATTTATTTTTTTCTGTTGCGGTTTTACAGCGTAACGTTTACTTCGAGGTAAACACTAGGATATCCAAAACTATGCATACTCGCAAGTCGTGATAAACGTGCACAATGGCAGCTTCTATATTATTATTATTTGTTTTGAAAACATATATACATTTAACAGGAAAAGGAAAGCGAGGAGCAGGCTAACAACTGCCACCGGAAGGAGCACAACGCCTGCCTACTCTTCAGAAGGGAGGTGGCAGCAACACAGAAATGGAAGATAAGAAGGAGGGGAGGAAAGAGGACAAATCTAAAAGAATAAAGTAGAACACACAGTACAGATCACACACAGTAGGGCCGGTCACTGAAGGTCACGCAAGTACAGAATGGTAAATAGAAGAAATAGTATCGCCGCTACAAACGTGAACCTAAGTTAGTTCATTCGAGGAAAGTAAGTAGAGAGCGACGTGCCTGATCACGTCGAGACAGACAACCACTGGTGTCGAAACATTCGTCGAGTGCCGCACACTGCAGGTCAAGGAAAAGATAGTCCCTCACTAGCGACATGCGCTGCGCACTGAAAGCGACACACTCCAATTTCAGCTGCTGACGTGTCTCGCAGCAGCCGCAAGACGTATGCGATGGGCTGGCCGCACGTACTTCCCTGTATAAACGTTCGCGCACGTTCACGCAGCTGACCCTCAGCTTGAGTAGTTGCGCTCTAGCGCGACGAGGCAAGCCTCGACCGCGAACAACAAGACAACGCGTCTGCAATACCTCACCTCGCACTTTCTCTTTTTTATTTCTATTTCTGCCTTAGTGCCAGATTTCTTTTATGTTATTGTTTTTCTATGCGCGAATTGTTTCCAGTAAACTTCTTTACCAAAACGTCAATGGAAGCAGTGAGCGAATAATATCATTATAGTCTCTTTTTTTTACAATTACAACCAATAGTTAGCACTGATTGGAAGACCTGAAAGAGGCATGCTTTCCATTGTTTAAATACCATGTTTGTGGAATTTTTGCGCATGTGTGTCTTGCCAACTCGTAGTTTGCATCGTTTGAACTGCAAGGTTGTCTAAAAACGGACAACTGCGTCCTCACGCGCAAAAACAGTAATACAAACTGGCTTATAATCAGGACTCCTGTTGGCATGAGAAACGGTTCACTACAGAAAGAAGGTGTAATGATTTCAGCATCACAATTATTAAAATATTCAGGGCTTGTAGCGCTTTGCGGCACATACGCGGCCGTTGACCTATGCGCACGTGCTCCTTGAATGGTGAGATAGGCCAACCTGACTCGAAAGATAAAAGTTACCAAAGTGGAGGCCGAGCGTAGTAACCGGAACACCCCGAAACACAGGTAGCGGAAAAGCACGGCTGCATCCCACTCCAACTACCCTCTCCCGGGGGTCTTCTTCATTTTGACGAGAAGCGCAGAAGCAGCCCGGTGCTTTGGCAAAACAAACACGTCCTTCGGACCGAACAAGACCCGGTATTTGTTTCCAGGGCCCCAAAGACAGTTTTGAATGTCTCGTGGCGTGACGCGAAAGTGCCGAGGCGTGCCCCACCGGTATCTCGAAACGGTGCGGCCGCGTTCAATCACCAAGGCTCGCCCAGATAGGAATGGTAACCGGACGCGCTGAATGAGGTACGAGTGCTTCAGCGGCCGCTGCTGACGGCGCACACAACACCCGAGAGCAGGGGATGGTGTGGCGTTTCTGTTTACGACTTTCCCTACGCACAGTTATTTTCGTTTCATTCTGTCTGTTTTGAGCGGATCGCCGGCATTCGCTATCTCTCATGCGCAGGAAGTGAGACCCTTTTTCGCTTATTTCTGAACGCCGACTTGACACGTCGATGTGGCGAAGTCACAGCCCCCACAGGTTCTGCCGAGAGCGAGTGTGCCTATATACTTGCGAGGAGAAAAAAATTGACAGGAATGTCGCCGCATTTAAGTACTTAAGCATGTGGCCAGCTCTCATTTTGGTAAAGCTTGTTCAGTTCGTTGAATGCGACTACAGGCTACACTTGCAGGTGGAAGTTCGGGCGAAATCGAGGAACATAGCAACTATAGAGCGAATTCAAAAAGCTTTTGTTTCGTAAGTGCTCTTTATCATTGGCTGGCCACCTTCGTTGGTATGTCCACCATAACGATAAGGTGGAATTCGCTCTTACAAAAAATTCTAGTGCAAGAGGATTTTATGAATACAGGCACATGTCTTCTTAACAATTCACCTTGTTGGTGAGGCCTGCTTCAAACACACCCGGACAAATACACATAGGCACAACAAAAGTCAACAAGAAACGAGGGGCGGAATTCACAAAGCTTTGCTTTCGTAAGTGGTGTTTGCCATTGGCGCACGGTTTTCGCTAATGATATGTCTAGCATCAGGGTTGGAAAGCAGTTGCTCTTACGAAGAATTATAACGCAAGATCTTTTTGTGAATACTGGCCCAGGGTTCCTATCTAAAGAAGACTCAGAATTAAAAGAGGAACAGCGCAACACAGGACGAGCGAGTAAACAGCGCAAGACAGAGCGCTGAAGTTGAACCAACCAGCCCCTTTGAACACACTGCTAAAGAAAACTCTTTCACTAGAATTTTTCGTAAGGGCAAATTACAGCCAATGCTCGACGTATTATTAGCAAGGGCGGCCGGCCAATGGCAAAGAGCATCACAGCTAGGGCCTGTATTCACAAAATTCCGGCAGAACCCATCTCACGATAACTATTGACGGCAATGCGACTAACATTCAAGCAATGTAGCGGCACATCGTACAGCTGAAGACACTTTTATTTAAGATCTGTAGTGGTGATCATTCTGAGACTTCCGTTATTTCGGCTATATCCGCATACGCTATTGCCCGGTATCAGGTGAATGTGTTATGGCACTCACTTGCCTAGGTTGGCTGTGAGCATGACATTATGGCGACGATGGAAAGACGAAGGCAGTATGAGGACGACAGCATCAGGACAATGGGATGATGACGAGTGCATGACGACGATGGCGTGAGGAAGACGGTATGTCAAGAACAGGATGACAAAGCTGGAGTGACAATGATGGAACGACCACGACGACATCACAACACGGTATGACAACGAATAGATGATGACTCTATGACCACAGCTACAAGCACGCACCCAGTAGCCCAAGCTATTAGACAACTTGATTAACTGGCTCGGAGTGCAAGCCGTGACGACGACGGCACGGCGAAAGTCAGATGACGAAGCTGGAATGATGACAACGGAATGACAACGGCGGTATCACGAGGACGGTGTGACAAGGAATGCATGATAACTGTACGACGACGATCGCTTGATGGCGACGGCATGAGGAGAGTCGGATGACGAAGCGGAAATGACGACGATGCAACAATCACGACGGCATCACAACCACACGTACTGTGGTCGAAGCCGAGAGACAACTTGTTCCACTGGGTCTGCATAAAAAAGCGTGAAGACGATGGTATGACTAGAGTCTAGATAGATAGATAGATAGATAGATAGATAGATAGATAGATAGATAGATAGATAGATAGATAGATAGATAGATAGATAGATAGATAGATAGATAGATAGATAGATAGACAGACAGACAGACAGACAGACAGACAGACAGACAGACAGACAGACAGACAGACAGACAGACAGACAGACAGACAGACAGACAGACAGACAGACAGACAGACAGACAGACAGACAGACAGACAGACAGATAGATAGATAGATAGATAGATAGATAGATAGATAGATAGATAGATAGATAGATAGATAGATAGATAGATAGATAGATAGATAGATAGATAGATAGATAGATAGATAGATAGATAGATAGATAGATAGATAGATAGATAGATAGATAGATAGATAGATTCAAAATACCCGAGTAGGCAAAGAATGCTAATCGCACTAAAAAGTTCTTACGCTAGAACTATTCATAAGAGCAAGTGCCAGCCAATCGGAATGACGGAATTAATGAAGGCAGCCGGCCAATTTCAAACAACTCTTACAAGCGGAAAGCCCTGTGAATTCGACATAATTTTGCCAAATTTCCGTTTATAAGCGTTGTTTTAATTCCATTTGCTGGCCGCTTTCTTACGAACAGTCTTGGAGTAAGAATTGCGCTTACGAACAGTTTTAGGGTAAGAACTGTTGTTATTACGAGCCCCCTGGGCCCGTATTTACTAAACAGTTCTTACGCTAGAACTGTTAGTAAGAGCAGGTGCCAGCCGATCGTCATGTTGGACATATCATTAGCGAAGGCAACCACCCAATTTATTTCAAACAACGCCTGCAAGCGAAAAGCTCAAGTGGTGATACGATTGTGCAATATTGAGGGAATGGTCCCCCAATACGTCTTCATGGATCATGCACTTGTGTGCATAATACGTTTGTGCGATGCTGCAGCTGAATAAGAGAAGCATAGGAAACCAAAAATACCGCTACTAATGTAAGCTTAACGAGAACAGGAGGAAACATTACTGACTAGCTAGAATAGCATTCTGTGCGCACTATTCATGTGCATGTTTATCACCCCCAGTGCTATAAGGCATGATACGACTTTGTCAGTTCTAATGGCAGAGGGCGTTATAGTGCATCTGCACATGTGCTATAAGGCATGATACGACTTTGTCAGTTCTAATGGCAGAGGGCGTTATAGTGCATCTGCACATGTACATTTACGGTTAGCGGTAGCTGTCGCCGATAAAAAAAGTATGAGATCTACTGGGCATGACCATGCCTTTTTTTCTTTTTCGATCATTAACGACGCAATTAAGCGCGTGTAATAAAGCGGTACGTGTGTGAGCGTATGTACTCTTTCTTTATATCTCTGAAATCTTGTTTTAGTCAAGATCTAACTTTTTTTGCAATATTATTTATTTCTATCCTATATTAATATTATTTTTCTCACTCCCACGTGAGCAGCGGTAGCCGTCACCACTGAAAAACGGCTAAATATCTCCGCTTTACCGTCATTTCAACAAAATAAGGCGAATTACTTATCGGTGGTTTCTTGAGAGGCAACTCCTTATTCGAAAAAGAACATCTACTTTGGCTTTCTCACGCATCTTCATCGCAGGCCATGCTAGCGGTGCGTTGATTTGTGCAGGATAAAGTGTACACGGAAGTCGACAGGGTAGCAAACACTTGGGCGAAAGCATGGATTCGTCGTTCCGCCGACCGCCTCTGAATAAATGTCCCGTCTAGGTGTGACATTGCGCAAGAGCACATGAGCGCGTCGGCGAGTTCCAGCGATAAGCAACATTGTCTACGCACAAAACTGCAAAACTGGCCACGTGTATGCGATAACCTTCCCTCGGAACAAGCGATCATCAAGTCCCAAGGGAGGTGCAAAATGTGTCGAGCATGCACTGCACGCTACCCAATAAACGTTCAACCTGCCTGCCGAGGGACGGAACGCGTCTAGGCTGCGCTGTTGCCTTCTGCCTGCGGAGCTACAGTTTTTACGCGTTCGCGGTGTGGCCGGTCCGTTGGAACGCTTGCGCCAGAGACTGCCCATTCTGGTAAGTCCGTCCACCACCAACACCTGTGTACGCGCGGGGGCAGGAAGTTTTCAAGCCTATGTATAACAGCACCGTCACGTTCAAGAACGCCTGTGAGCTCCACAAAGGTAGCAAGACTATCCCGATTAACCTGAGCACCTCCTTTGATTGTCCATTTAAGCTTGAACATCTACAGGCAACTACTAATTTCAAGAGAGATAAGGTGAGCGTAGTGCAATGTTTCTCGTTTACGTGGAAGGAAAAACAAAGCTTTATGTGAAACCAAATTCAAAGAAAAAAGTGCAACGGAAAATAGATCAGCTGTCATGGCATTCATGCCAAGGGTTCTGTAAACCGTGTCGATAGGAAAGTTAGTGAAATAAATTCTTTGTTTAATATCGCATGCTTCTTCAAGCGAACTGAAGCACGCTTGTTGCCCTATATTTAAAGTGTGGTGGTTATGGTGGCATGAAAATAGTTAACTATGTGTGTTGTATGAACGATGTTGCACAGTCCCACATCTGCTCATATTCACAAAAAGCTCATACGCTACAATTGTTCGTAATACAAAATTTCGAGCAATCCTGACGCTGGACATATTATTAGCGAAGGCGACCGGCAAATGACAGAGAGAGCTTACGAACGGAAAGTCGTGTAAATTCGGCCTAAGCTGTCCACAGATCTTATGGTATTATAATTATGTATTGGCATCCTGCCGGCAGTGTCAAGCATGAAAACACTGGCTAAAATTCTAAAATGAATAGAGAGAAAGAGAGAGAGAAAGAGAGATAAATGAGATGCGAAGGGGCAGGGAGGTTAACCGGAAGATAGATATTCAGTTTGCTACCCTGCATTGTGGAAGGGGTCAGCGTAGACAGAAAGGTAAAGAAGAAAAGCACACACAAAGAAAGAGAGGGAGAGGGAAGAACACCAACGCACACAAAGAAACGCGGGAGTGCCACAGCCGTTCAAATAGGTCTCTTGACTGGAGCAACTTGGCGCCTTCGTCGCCTTCTGGCGTGAAGGCAGCACCAGCCGGCAATCCAAGATCGTCTGCTCACCAATGCCGTCACGAGCGACTGTCTCTAGGAGCTGTAGCGAGGACGATATCGGAACGCATCATGTAACCGCGCAAACAACAAAGGACAAAGAAGGAAACACATGTTTCCTTCTTTCCATTCGACCATGTCCTCCTATAACGGAGGACATGGTCGAATGTTTCCTCGCTGACGCAACTGTCACAGGCAGAACTGTCAGTCATCACGATGCGGCAAGCAAATGCATTCGTAAGATATATTTCAAGCCACAGCCGGCAGAGAGAAATTGTCCCGATTCGTGATAGTCTAGATGGAATAATGGTGCTATATAGCTATAGGATCGTTATATGTAACGATACTTTTTCATTTTCATTTGTCACTGCTCTTCGTCCTTAGCTCGCAGAAATTCGCGCCCCCGATATCTCTGAGATCGCGCACTTGATGTTACAGACGATAAAAACAGCTACGGCCGATCCGACGTACTTGTTGGACTCTACATTAAGAGGAAGCTTTAGCTCGGGCCCAAGTACGACGCGGCCTATTCAAATACGTGTAAAATCTCAAAACGTTTTTTCTGAGATGACCCCTGGACCGATTTTAATGAACTTTGTTGAATTTGAGAGAGAAAGTTAAATTCTAGTGACTGTTGGAAGCGGCATTTCGATTTAGGCCCTCAGTTTTTTTTAGTATTTTGGAAATTCAAAATTCTGAAAAAAAATTTGCTCTGCATCAAGAAAAGGTATTGCGGTTCTGTAAACGGTATTCATTAGATCATTGAAAGCAGACAAATTCCATACGTCATCTTATATCTTACGCGAATTGGTTACATTGTCTACAAAGGTTCTGCAAAAGCTGTATTTCCATATTACAAATTTTTTTGAAATTCGTGTGTTGTATATCAGTTTTGCCCGCTTAGTCGGTACTATTAGATGCATTTCACAGAATAGCGGTATTATTTTTCATTGCTGAGTTACAGAGTTGTAAGCTTGATAGTTTCGTTTTCTGAAAATTTTCAATTTTCGACAATTTTTATTAAAAAATTGCCGACCTAAATCAAGAATTCGAAACCAACAGTCGCTAGATTTTAGGTTTTTCTTTTAAATGCAGCAAACCTCGCGAAATTCGGTGCAGTGGTTGCGGAGAAAAACGAATTCTCTTTTTACATGTATATACATAGGAGCACCCGAGCTAAAGCTTCCTCAACAGGAATATATAAAATGACGTATCGAATTTGTCGGCTTTCAGTGATCTAATGAATACCGTTTACAGAACCGCAATACCTTTTCTTGATGCAGAGTTATTAATTAGTAAACTTCGTGCTTCTCTTTTGTTCAAACTTTCGAATTTTTAAACATATTTTTAAACAAATTGAGGTCCTAAATCAAAATTCCGCTTCCAACAGTCACTAGAATTTAACTTTCTCTCTCAAATTCAATAAACTTCATTAAAATCGGTCCAGGGGTTATCTCAGAAAAACGTTTTTGCGTTTTACATGTATTTGAATAGGCCGCGTCGTAGTTATGCGCGAGCTAAAGCTCCTATCTAAATACAAGGGAGCGGAAAAATTGTTTCTCTCGGAAACCAATCCACAAACTCATTTTGATGAGGTTTGCTGCGTTTTAAAAGGAAAAGCTAAATCTAGTAACTCTGGGAAGTGGATTTTCAGTTTATGCAATCAATTATTTTAGAAATATTTAGGAATTCTTCAAAATTTTAAAAAACTTAAGAATGAAGCTCTACAACTCTGTAAACAGCAATAACAAAAGGACAAGTCTGTCAACAGCTGCTAATAATATATACAGAGTAGACAACATTGGTGTATTATACACCGGCAAGAAATATACCACTCAGTTGTGAGTCGGACTTTTTAAAAACCCTAGCAAGCAGTGCGACAATATTATGTAACCCGTAAATTCACATGTCACAGTTGTCCGCTTGAGACGCTCTGACAGATGCATTAGTACAGAACTGTGATATGTGTTTTTGATGCAGAGTTATGAATTTCTAAATTTCGTGCTTTTTTTTTGTAATTTACCGATTTTCGCCAATTTCCGCAACAATATTGAGGCCCAGAGGAAAGTTCTGCTACCTATAGTTGCTGCAATTTAACTTTTTCTTTCAAATGGAACAAATTTAATTAAAATTTGTTCAGCGGTTGTCTCACAAAAGCATTTTTACGTTTTACATATACTAGTTGAACAGAGGAGGAGGAAAGAAAGAGAGAAGGCAGGGATGTTAACCAGAAATGCGTCTAGTTGGCTATCCTACTCTGAGGGACGGGAAAGGGGGAATAGAAAGATGAGATAGAGAGAGGGGGGAAAGACGTAGTGAACTCGCTCACGCTCGCGGAAAGCCTGAGAAAGTCAACGGCGTTCACATAGGCCAGTCGCCCTCAAGACAAAAGTGCGTTCACACCTTTGTGGGCTGACGAGCGATGGGGACGGTCTTCAAGTCGCGCCTGCACCGACCACGTCTCTGATTATCCAGTCGTCGCAATGCGGTAGATAAGGTTTGTCTTTCCGACTGGAAAGTTGCACAATAAATGTTCGATGTTCTCTTCGCCGCTGCAGACGTCGCACGCAGCACTGTCGGTCATTCCAATCAAAGTAGTGTACGCCTTCTTGAAAGCCACTCCCAACCACGGCCGGTATAGAAGCGGTGGCTCACGTCGGTGAAGCCCGGGTGGCGGTCGATGTTGGAGCGAAGGGTTCAGTTCGTGCAACCTGGTGCGTCTTATATTCAAGGTGTTTCACTCTGTTAAAGAGAGCTTGCGTGCCAGGTGACGAAGCTGCCTTGCAGCGACTGTCCTGGAAAGAGGAATGAGAACGCTGTGTTGTTCTTGGTGTTACTCTCGGGCAGTTTTGTCTATGTGATCATTTCCACTGATCCCGCAGACAAAGCTGCACGAGAGTAACATTCCACTTATCCCAGGCGTTGCCTTTACGAACTCATATGCTTTCCTTATCGGAATGGCCAACAGCCCAATGTGCAACACATGCAACATCGATGAGACGCTCGCACGTATCTGTGTCTGCCCGCGATATAGTGCCCAGAGACAAGTGATGTGCAGAGTACTAGACCAGTTGGACAAGCGTTAGAACTATCAGAACTCAAAGCTTTAGGTCAGTGCTCCGAAAGAACATCCGCGTTGAAGGCCTTACTCGCGTTATTAAGGTTCCTGCGGTCTACTGGGCTTCACAATAGACTTTAAGAATGCCGCCCCCTGCCGCTCTATAGTGTACGGGCTTTGTTCGTGCTCGTCTCTCTTTCTCTTTATCTCCAATTTCCACTCTCTTTCTCTTTTTATCCCCCTTAACCCTTACCCCCATGCAGGGTAGCCAACCGGAACTACCTCTGGTTAAACTCCCTGCCTTTTTCTGTATTCTTCTCTCTCTCTCTCTCTGTGTCTCTCTCCACTGATCCCGCAATGGCCAGGTAGCCACTGGTAAATAATTTCGTGGCCTTTCTCTTTGACGTCGTGGTAAGTTTGACAATTTCTTACGGTAGCTGTTCGTGGGCTCCACGTCGGAGAACTGACTGCATGCTCTGTAAAGCCGGTCTCGAGTCGGAAAACACGGCCCATGTACCAGGACTCTCTGTGTCAATAAATTGAAACGCACCGCGCAGAGCCGCGAGCTTTGCAGCCGTGGACGTTGTGACATGTGACGCCTTGAATCGCAGTGTTCTTCCTCTCGTTGGTATAAACACAGCACTGCCGGAACTTGTCGATGCAGTCGATCCGTCAGTACAGATGTGTACGTGGCTTCTGTATCTCTCATACAACAGTTCGACAGAGAAATAGCAGTTGGGCCCGATATAAAGCTTCCTCTTAAGGGAAGCTTTGAGTAGTTTCGATTACATGCTATCTAAAGATATACATGATGCTAGCAAATGTATTTTATTTCCATGTTATTTTATTGTTTACACACCTTGCATTAATTCGAACGCCAGTTCAAGTGGCCGCATAGTATGCGACATGAATGCAGCGACGACATGCAGGCTAAGGCGACGTCTTGCGAGTGGTGAAGGGAGCATTGTGAGTTGTGGTGCATATGCACAGAGAAATATGAAACAAAGAGACGCATGATTAACGCTTCAACCACGAGACCCACGGGAACGCGGAGACCTCCCTCTGAGTTTATCCGGCAAGAAAGACGTCCCATGTCCTTTGTAAATATCCTTTGCCTACTTTAACTGTTCTCCGTGTTTTTTTTCTCGCCGCTGTGCGGGAGATCCCCTGCTACGTCTACTCGATAAGACACCGACGCCAAACCCGGGGGACGAGGCAAGGAAGCTAGGTCCATATGCTACTCTCGAGCGATTGTACGCGATAACATTACCAGGATTATCAGGATTGCACAGTCTGGAGGGTCACCTCGTGTTACAAACCACATTGAAACCCTTGAGCGACACATATCATGCACTGCATGATGTAAGGATTGGCCCACCAAGTCACCGCATTTGATACACCCATCTCCGGGATCGGCCCACTTGGCAAGAAACCGACGTACAAGAAACTGGGGTAGGCTAAGAAAACCGGAGTAGGTTAAAGAAGCTTTATTTCGAAATGAACATGATCGGAAGAGAAGAACCTTTACGAGATAGACTCAGGCTAATACTCGTCGTATCTGCGTTGGTCCATTCGGTTGCAAAACTGTGCACGTCTCTGCGTGCACTCGGACTCTTATCACTACCTACACTCGTTTGTGGCACTTTGCATGTCTTCGTGCACTCTCTTCGGTGATTTTCAGCGCTTTGCTTTCTTGTTTGCCTATATAGAGGCGCCAACCTCTCCTTTAAGTTCATATAAATTTATTTAAATTATTATCAATAAAAAAATACGTTACTGTCGTTGCAACATAAAATGAACGCCTGCCTTAGTTACCGTACCTTAGAATCTGTGCAGAAAGTGCTCGCGGGTTGTGATAAAGGTTTAAAAGGTTACGCTGAACGGAGCCGCAAATGTGTGCTGCAACATAAGCGCTATTTTTCCTACCTGACTCTGGAAAAAAAAAGAAACAAAGGTCTTGTTTGAGTACTCCGAACAGCGACTTTATTTTCTATCATGTTACGAGGCATTGCCAAAAAAATACCCTCCCTTTCCATTCTTTTGTTTTTGAAAAAGGAAGAACGTGCGCGCGCGCGCGTTTGTGTGTTGTTTTTTACAACGCGTTAACTTTTCTTAGCTGATTGCTCAGTATTGCGCCGTTCGCAGTGGTGTGCCGATCCCGGAGATAGTGAACTGTACAGTTTCTATGGGTATGTGCCGCTGTGTATATGCCGTTGAGTATGTGCCACTGGGCATATGTCGTCAAGCTGTCGGTTATGTGACATCCTCGTCACGTCTTCGTAGTCTCGCCATTACCGTCATACAGTCGTTCTCGCGCCATCTTCGTCGCACAGCCGTTGACACGCCGTCTTCGTCAGGCCATCGTCTTCATGAAGCCATCGTTATCCAGTCGTCATCATACAGCCGCTGTTACACACTGGTCCTCCCGTTGTTTTAGTGCCATCGTCATCACATCATCTCCGTCGTTCCATCGTAATCACGTTGTCGTCATTCAGTCGTGATTATGAACGCCGTTGTCATGCCGTGATTGTCATACAGTCGTCGCCATGCATTCGTTGTCGTACTCTCGCCGTGATGCCGCCGTGGTCGTTCTGTCGTTCTCATTGCAGCCTCATCATCCAATTCTCGTCATAACGTCGTCGTCACGCCATCGTTCTCATATATTTGTCGTCAAAGTCATATTTAAACACCCATCATCATCTCGTCATCATCAGGTTGCCTCATGCTGTCGTCGTTACACTGTTTTCACCATTTCAGAATCGTCACACCACTGTCGGCATGCCGTCGTCGTCATAACGCCTTCGGATGCGCCAGTGTATGCTTAGAAAGCCGGCGAGCGCTCGAGCACCGGAGCAGGGCGTAACAATTTAAACTAGAATGCTATAAAACATCCCTTACACTGAAATATCACGGATGAAGTGGGACCTTCAGATCACCAAGCGATTCGGCGAGCTCTAGTGTAGGGTAGCCAGGAGGGCACGTCCTTGGTTAACTTCCCTACATTTCCCTCTTCGTTTCTCGCCCTTAAGATCGGGAGCGAAAACTCCTAGGCCGCACCACAGCCTAGTGCTTGAACATTCGCGTTACACATTCGTAACCACCTGTGACCTTCTTTTTTGATCTTTCTTTTTTGTCTTTTCTTTTACAGCATAGATGTAAATCACTTCAAGAGCGAGAAAAGTATAGAAAAATTATTTTCGTTGTACTGCTCTATTTATAAAAGACCCTTGCTCATGATCCATGCGTGAAGAATTTCTATTGCCTCAAACCTCACCGAACGGCACACGGTACTCTCATACGAGTGACCACCTCGCTCTTCTGACAGTTTCACTCACTATTCTTTCGAAAACGACTCAATAGTCAGATAATACAGATGCTCTGAGACTCACGCGACGTGTAATCGGTCAGGCTGTGACATTGGGCACGTCCCACTACCAACCTGTTCTGTGTAATCTCCTTCCTGAGTGCAAAGCGCCGACATCAGAGGAGAGCTATCCTTGAAGCGCGCCAGGTCAAGAGCGATTTGCATAAAGCGAGGCTCGCTCTCTGTATTTTTTGTTACGGTGCCGGCGCGGCTTTGAGGGGCAGAGTCTAGACGACAGTATCATCTATGTGGTCACGTATAGTTACCTGAACAATACGCGCGACGAGCATTTTGGCAAGTGCAAGTCGGCCCCGCACACTACTGTAACGACGTGGGATCGACGAAGACGCGAAGCAGCACCACCAACAAATACAATTTATTAGTCGTCAAAGAGGAAAACCAACAACGTCTTCTTCGTCTCTACGCTTAACCTAAAAACCCGCGCTACGTCAACCTCGTCCCCACTGGCATATAGCCGCGGCTGTATAGTTGTGCCAAATATAGTTATGCCATTTGCTCCCAAAAGAGCGATAAAAAAAAATGGCTGTGGCTTAGGTAAGGTTAAGCCCAGGATGCGAAGCATACTAGCCTTTATTTTAGTTGTTGAACCGCTGTTTAGCTTGGTGAACGGCTGTTGCTTGGCTATATTTGGTTCGGCTAGACGAAGAAACAACTCATGCGTTACTCTGCTTCGCCTTGGACGCCCCGCATTGGACACGGTGAGCGTCGAGCAACGCAGCGTTCGACGCGGCAACGAAATGTGCGCCTGAGCAAGCGACGCACGCCTGAGCCTTAGAAACAGCTCGTTTCTAAGGCAACACCGCATTCACTAGAGGCGCTTTTGTACCGCTTTGAAGCATCGTACTCGTGGCTCAGTGGTAGCGTCTCCGTCTCACACTCCGGAGACCCTGGTTCGATTCCCACCCAGCCCATCTTGCAAGAGTTGAGCCAAAGCCACTTCTCCTCTGTCGTGACGTCACGGTGTCACGTGGTATTCAAGGCGACACCGCCGCGCCTGAGGAGCTGGGTTGAGCTCTCGTAATATGCTTCGCATAAAAACTGTGCAGTCTTGTCAGTCTTCATAGTACGGCTTCATACGAAGCACGTGAACCACCTTGTGTGAATGCCGTCGGCGCTTCGAACAGTGAGGGCCGTCTGAAACGACTTCGTAGTTCACGTCACTGATGCGTCGGAGAACTATGTAGGGCCCGAAGTATTTGCGCAGGAGCTTTTCAGACAGCCCACGCTGACGAATTGGTGTCCAGACCCACACTTTGTCGCCGATGTCGTATGTTACGGGTCTGTGCCGAAGATTGTAGGGCCTGGCGTCACAGTCCTGTTGTTCGTGGATTCGCAGACGAACAAGCTGCCTAGCTACCTCTGCTCGTTGTGTGATCTCTTCAGCACCCGTCTCGTTGTCATCAAATTCGTAAGGAAGCATTGCGTCTAATGTTGTCGTACCTCATGGCCGTATTCGAGACTGAAGGGTATCATATGAGCGGTCTCTTCACGAGCCGTATAGTACGCGAAGGTAGCATAAGGTGAAACCTCCGTCTCAGTTCTTGTGCTCTACATCTACGTACATGCTTATTATATCAGCCAGTGTCCTATTGAGTCGTTCCGTCAATCCGTTTTTTTGTTGTTTTTTTTTTTTGGGGGGGGGGGGGGGGTGATACGCCGTTGTCTTCCGGTGGGCGGTACCACTTAGACTTGGAACAATATCCAAAAACTTGGCCATGAACGCAGTACCTCTGTCCACGAAGACCACTGCGGAAGCGCCATACCTTAAAACGATGGATTCGAGAAAAAATCGTGCCGCTTCATCTGCCATTGCCCGTTGCAGAGCACCTGTTTCGGCATATCTAGTGAGATAATCCGTGACGACGATTATCCATCTATTGCCGGTAGTAGACGTTCGGAAGGGGCCCAGAAAATCCATACCTACTTGTGCAAATGGTGTGGCTGGTACTTGAACAGCGTGCAGTAGGCCGGCTGGCTTGACGAATGGCGGTTTGCGACGTTGGCAATCCAGACATGTCTGAACGTAACTTTTAACGATTGCATTAAGTCTCGGCCAGCAGTAATGCTGTCGAATCCGCGCCAATGTGTGAGTGCAGCCCAAGTGCCCAGCGGTGGGCTCGTTGTGGCAGGCGTGTAAGATTTCACGTCGAAGCGACGAGGGAACAACGAGTAAGTAATTGCTGCCGCTAGGTGAAAAATTCTTGTAGAGGACGTTACGGCGCAAGCAGTACGATGCCAGTCCTCTTGCAAATAGCCTCGGCGCGCGGTTGGTTTGTCCTTCCGAGTAGTCAATAAGCGGCAGTAATTCAGTGTCATCACGTTGCTGGCGTGAAAGATCGGCAGTGTCCACGAGTCCCAGGAAGACCGTGTCGTCAACGTCTTGTGCTACCGGCTCAACAGGAGACCGAGAAAGGCAGTCGGCGTCTGCGTGCCGTTTTCCCGACTTGTGTGCGACAATAAAGTCGAACTCTTGGAGTCAAAAACTCCAGCTTGCGAGCCGGCCAGAAGGATCTTTCAAATTAATGAGCCAGCAGAGCAAATGGTGATCGCTATAACGACGGTGAAAGACCGACCGTACAAATACGGATGAAATTTCATAACTGCCCATACCATTGCGAGGCATTCTTTTTCAGTGGTGGAGTAATCCTCGGCTAGGGATAGTGACCTACAGGAGTAAGCGATCACCTTTTCGCTGTCGTCCTGCCATTGTACGAGCACCGCCCCTAGACCAACATTACTAGCGTCTGTATATGCAATATCGTCGGGGCGTCTTCATTGAAGTGTGCTAGCACGGGAAGCGCTTGCATGCGTTGCCGGAGCTCACGAAATGCCCGCTGCTGGTCTTCGCCCCAAGTTAAAGGAATATCTTCACTGGTGAGCTGTATTAACGACCATGCGATGCGCGAGAAATTCGCAATAAATCGCCGGTAATATTCACAGAGTCCTATAAAACGTCGCATGGCCTTTTTGTCTGATGGGGTCGCGAAATTAGCGACGGCGGTAATTTTATCCGGATCAGGTCGGACCCCTTGGCTGCTGACGACGTGACCGAGGAACTGGAGCTTGTGAAAACCAAAATGGCACTTCTCAGGCTTCAAAGTGAGACCGGCAGATCACATTGCTTCAAAAACAGTTTTCAGCTTTCGTAAGTGTTCGCCCAACGTTGCGGAAAAGACAATCACGTCATCCGAGTACACCAGGCATGTTTGCCCTTTGAGTCGAGAGAGCACAGTGTTCATTAGAAGCAGATATGTTGTTGGCGCCGAACACAAACCGAAGGGAAGTACTTGAAATTCATAAAGTCCGTCAGGCGTCACAAAGGCGGTTTTCTCACGGTCTCTCCCATCCACTTCGAGTCTGCTAATAACCGCTTTTCAAGTCCATTGACGAAAAGTAGCACGCGTTTCGCAACCTATCCAAGGAATCATCAATACGTGGCAGTGCATAAACATCCTTCTTTGTAACCAGATTGAGCTTCCGATAGTCGACGCAGAAGCGCAGGCTAGCGTCCTTCTTTTTCACTAAAACTACAGGTGATGCCCAAGGAGTATTAGATGGTCAACTAACACCATCTTCCAGCATCGTCTTCAGTTATTTTTGTATTGCTTCGCGTTCCTTTGGGGCCACACGATAAGGGTTTTGTCGGGTGGGTCTGGCGTCGACATCAGTAATGATGCGGTGTTTGGTAAGTGGCGTTTGACCAACTCTTGACGCGGAGGAGAAACAGCCCTGGTACTGCTTGATGAGCTCAAGCAGACGGTTCCGCTCAACGGCCGTTAACTTCGGATTAACGTCTACAATAGGCGCAGCTATGTAGATTGTAGAGGCCGCCTCCTGCGCTAAGTGTCAGTGTTGTATTTGTGTTACTTCGTCGAAATAAGCGACCGCAATACCTCTAACGATGTGTCGACGCTCCTTACTAAAATTCATCAGCAAGAGTTCGGCGCTTCCATCAATTACATTGATAAGTGCTCTGGCAATGGAGGCGCCGCAATTCAGTGCTAGCGCATTGGTGTGTTCAGCGACTTTAGTCCCATTCTGCAGGCTGTCACAGTGCACGGGTACGAGAGAGCAACTCCGCGACAAAAGTATAACGTCGTCCGCAGCAATACGTAAGCGAGGTTGTTGTTGCTTCTCATGGGTGACATTATCTGAGCTCATGGCAAACGTGACACTTCTGTCACGGATGTTAATCATGGCACCGTATTCACGTAGGATATATATGCCCAATACAAGGTCCTTACAACACTTGCAGTAGGAATGACGAGGGTGGCGAGAAGGTTGAACCGGCGATTAGGAGTCGGGCCGTGCATTTCACGACAGGGCTCATCAACTGACCTCCGGTGGTTTTTATGTTGGGCCCGTGCTATGCCGTCTTCACCTTCCTTAGTTTGTCGGCGAGCTGTAAGTTATGATTAAAAAACTGGAGTCAATGTGAACAAGAGCGGCTACTTGGTGGCCGTCAATGCGAACGATGAGGTTGGCGCTGACGATGTCAGATAGGTCTTTCGTAGTTGTATCCGTCGTATTCGTCGTTGTATTCCGCGTGTTACCCGCCATGGTTGCTCAGTGGCTATGGTATTGGGCTGCTGAGCACGAGGTCGCGGGATCGAATCCCGGCCACGGCGGCCGCATTTCGATGGGAGCGAAATGCGAAAACACCCGTGTACTTAGATTTAGGTGCACTTTAAAGAACCCCAGCCCGTCGAAATTTCCGGAGTCCTCCACTAAGGCCGTCCACTAAGCCGTCCCTCATAACCCGCTGTGCAGTTTCGGAACGTTAAACCCCGCAATTTATTTTAGCTCATGTACGGAAACCCCCCTCCCCTCGAACACAGGAAGACGTTAAGCACTGGTTTGTTTGTGTTACTTGTAGATACACACCTCAATTAAAGAATGGTGTTCCATTTGCTTTCCTCGGCTTCATTGTCGGTTGGCTTCATATTGTTGTAACGAGCGTCTTGGTTCCCTACACTCATCCATCTTCTACACAACCATGCATCGATGAATACGTGAGCGAAATGTTTTATCCTGAAGCGGCATTTCCTTGACTTCAAGTTTCTTCCGCAAGCACGGCTAGCGACATGTACAGTATAACCCGCAGCTGAAAAGAGTCGACCGGAAGGCGACTAACTTATTGAAAACCTTTCGATCAAAGAATTTTGAGTACTACCATCGTGACATGTGTGATCAAAGTACGTACTTCGATCAACTGTCGTTAACACGACTTTACGCATCGACCAAATGATAAATTTTGGCTAATACATGATTCCAAAGAACTCAGCAACTCGAAACTCAAAACTGAAAACTGCAACTCGAAAACTGACAGTATACGTGTATTTTCTTGCTTGCTATCCCACTATAGATGCTATGTAACAAACTGGGGCCTATTTCACAAGGCTATTAGTTCGTAAATGCTCTTTACCATTGACCAGCCACCTTCGCTAATGATATGTTCAACGTCTGGATTGCCTAAATTTTTATCTTGCAAACCACTCTAGTGTAAGAACTTTTTGTGAATGCGGGCCCTGATTATCCCAAAATAACAGAGTTGTGGCACGGCCTGCTTGTGTATCGCATCACTCTGGGAAAACTTCGAGGGCGCGAAGCGAACACAGGAAAAATGTGTTTTTAGGACGCGGCTGATCGGCATGACGTGTTATTTTCTAATGATCATTGTAACGGACGTGTTCGGCCGTCGTTGCGAAAAAGTAAGCAACAGTTTTGGAGATAAACGGACCGTATTTTCGGCGAGTCACTCGTGTGTCGATGAATGTGCAGTAGCTTGTGTTTTCCTACGAGAATGAATAAGATGCCACACCGCGTTGTAACTAGTCATTTCTTTATAAAATGTCAACGACTTGTGCCGCCCGAAGAATTTCCGATTTAAGTTTTTCACTGTCCTAGGCTTGCGAGCCCATACATTATATGGTGCCGTTATCTGCAACAAATTAATAAATATCTCGGCCTTGTTTTGTTGGAGTTTCAACGTGAAAAAAAGAATAGTCAACATAAAAATGAGGTCTCGAAAAGAAGTGGACTACATATAATGGCTTTTATTCTTCGTGACTTCCGGTCTGAAAAAAAGGGGGGCCCGTAGTCACAAAAGAGCTCTAGTGTCACTGTGCTGTGCGATGACAGTATTCGGTGACAGTGACCGATTGTGATTGTGTGTCTATGCTCCTTCTTTTCCTTATCTCTACTTTGTTACCGCTTTACCTCCCCCTCCCCTCTCTCCCCAGCGTAGGGTAGCAAACCGGATCTTTTTCTCTTGTTAACCTCCCTGCCTTTCCCCTTTCCTCTCTCTCTCTCTTGTGCCATAATTGCTTGTAACAGAAAATTCCAGCCAATCCTAATGCTGGACATATATTATTGCCGAAGACGTCCGGCCAACATCAAAGAGCACTTGCGAACGACACGCATGGTGAATTCGGCTCCAGGGCACTGTTCGCAAAAAGCTCTTACGCTAGTATTGTTCGTAACAACAAATTCCCGCCAATCCTGACGGCAGACATGTCCATTAACAAAGGCGACCAGCCAATGGCAAAGTGCAGTTACAAAAGAAAAGCCTTGTGAATTCGGCCCCAGGTGCCGTATTCACAAAAAATGCTCTTACACTAGGACTGTGACGTTGGACCTGTTATTAGCAAAGGCAGCCGACCATTGACAAGCAGCACTTACGAAAGAAAAGATTGGTGAATACGGCCCCAGATTAGTAAATGTATTCAGTTAGAGCGCACGGCATTACAGCCAAGGCACCTGCTTTTATTATAGTGCATGCACCCAGGAGCAAAAGTACGAATACCTAAGGGTGCCCCAACAAGAAAAAAATAATAATGATGATGTGACAACCTTGACACACAGTCTCAAATCAACGCCCAGTAAACGTTGGCGCTCAACCATTGCAATCAGCCTTCTGACTGCAGGCTACACGCACAAACCGCGAGAAAACTGGGCCCACATACACAAAGCAGTTCGCACGCGTGAGTGATTCGTAAAGAACGTACGCCAGTCGATCCTCTTAGCGAACATAATACTAGGAAAAGCCATAGGCTAACCAGAAACAATTCTTACGAACTTAGAGCCTTGCGAATTCCGGTCCCTATAAGCTCTTTCACTCCCTCCCGCCGTATCAAAAGTTTTATACAGTGCTCAGCGAATCGAACGCGGTGGTCGCACCACGTGGCGGCCGGCGCTTTTTGTGCCCCCAGTGAGCACTCGGTGAATGCTGAAGGGCCAAATGCAATCGCAATGCGTCGCAAAGGCTCTCGCTTTCATCGTACACCACAATGCATCAGCTCGATGTCAACCGGGGCCGCAATGAGCGCCGGTATGAATCATGCGCTCCGAGTATCGCGTTTGAATCGCTGGGAACCGTACGTAAATGTCAGCAATAAACGTGCATATTTTGCGGCTTCCATTGTCACAGTTGCTTCTCAGCCTTAGGACCTGCGAACAAAGATATCTACAGCGCGAAATTTCAGCGCAAAGGCCGGTGTACTTCTTGGGAACCTTCGTAATCTGTTTATGTGCTTAATCACAGCGAATATGTGTTTCAATAATAATTGGTTCCATAATAGGCGAGTTATCAGATACACCGCACTTGCCTAATGTTGGTCGCGTGCTCTGAAAAGACGCCCTTTGGAACGATGTGCTCTAAGGACGTTGCGCCTTGTTTTCTTCTGAAAGAAGAAAAAAAAATCGCCAGAATGGTTTACATTTTGTTTTTTTCTTGGAAGGCGGTTCAATACAGAAAACAACGAACTTTTGTGCGAATGAAATGTGCAAAGACGGTTTAAACGCACGCGCTCCAAACCACTTTGAGTCTTCTCTGGTCATGTAACGAAAAACATTTGTTCCTGCTTTGTTTTTCCTATCCCATTGTTTCCATCTCCTACGGAGAGCGAGCGCCCGGCCAGCGTCGCCGGCGCACACGGAGCGGAGGCTTGTGGTCGCCCTAAACGGCCGCCCTGCGTCGCGCGACGCCTCCCAGGAGGGGCGTAGGGGGACGTTTGGTTGCCGCGCCGCGGCCATCCATCACCGGCCGAGGGACCACCGCCAACAGCGAGCCGCGCTGCTCCATCAATCTGCCCCTGCGCTCCCCCCATTGATGCGACGCCTTATTACACGACTGGCTAGTTCGCCGCACCAAGACACAAACATTCAAAGATTACACACTCCCGGGCGACCGAGACAATTTGACTGCATGAAATGCGGTCCGTGCGCCCAAAGTGACTTCGTTCTGCGCACGCCAAGTCGACCCGGCGCATATATCGGAGCGCCACTGATACGCAGCGCTGTGTGCGGATGTGCTCCTTGCGTTGGTGAGCGTCCGATTGCGTTGCGGACAGCCAACCGAAACATTAGTAGCTCGAGATGCGCCGCGCTTCAAACTGAAGCCCTGCTAGAACTTTATCTGGTGAAAAAAAAAAAGAAAAAAAGAAACCAGCGGGTATAATTAGCGCCGACGGGAAGATACGCATGCGTTTAGATTTTTACAGCAGTAAACCTACGCTGAATGTCTACGATTAATACGCGTGCTGCTGTGGTCCGCGCTGTCACTGTTGTGTATGTGTGAGCACTGTTTTCCGACGTTTTCTCTTTTCCTTCTATTACGTCCCCTTCCCGCTTTTCAAGCGCTGAGCAGCGAACCAGGAGCAACCTGGCAAACCTTCGTCCATTCTTCTTCTTCTCCTCCTCCTCCTCTCTTTCACGATGAGCAAGTTGGGCGAAAAGTTAAAACAAAGAGAGGGAGTACTCGAGCGTTTAGACAACGGCTTCGCTCGGTTTATTCGCAGTAATTTCGTCCATGTTTCTGAGCGAGGTAAGACTGCTAAATGCGAGTGATGTCATTCGTCACGTATTCAGAAGCAAGAAAGATTATATTAGCTACAAACATCAATGACAGTCGCCATCTTTGTATGACATACGCTGGCTCGTGTTAGGATGACGCTCTCTTCTATCTGGTATGCATGATATCGAGCCAGGCGCTGCTCGCGCCGAGCCCTTGTTCTAAATCGCGCACCATTGCTCCTGCATTCACACGAGCCACAGAGGAGGGACATAGGTTGCAGACGGAAAAGCAAAAATCATGCTTAAGATTTTTGTAGCAAGGCGCCCACAGTGACGCAAAGTTACTGGTGTTTCCAACATCATGGATTGCTGTCGGGACTGGTGAAAGGACTGATGTGCCCATCCGGTCGTATCTTCAGTTGCAAGGTTATGTTAAGCTGACAACTGCTGTGGCGCCATATAGGAATATCTCGAAATGGTGTCATTCTGGAAGCGTGACTCACACGTGCGAGCTTTTAGATAAACGTTCAAACTCTCCTTGCTGCTCTCTCTCATGTGTATTTTTTTCTGAGCCCAAGCCTCGCATGTGTATCCTGGATGGATGGGTCCTGTTAATTACACATCTGTATAGACGACTTCACATGAGAATAGCTAAATCAGTGCAGCTATCAGATATACTGAAGCATTCTCTTTCTACGTCTTTGTTTATGTATTTTCAGACACTTTCCAGTTTAACTGGAGCACGAACAACAGCCTGGGTCATGGGATTCTCTTCAAGCTTCCAAAGACTGGATAATCCCCTTGAAGGTGACTTATGGCTACCAATCTTTCTTTTACTGTGACTCTTAAATTTTGTACTATGTAGTTCTGCTGTACGTGCTATTTTTATTCACTTTCTTTTCGCAGCCTTCTAGATAGGCATACATTAGTTGTTTGCAGGTTCACCTGTGGCGTGTAAATGGAACGTACATGATTAATTACAATGTAGCCGTTTTGCTTCAGTCGGATTCGTAATTAGAGCCCGCGAAGCTAGTAAATTTTGCTATAATCTGGGCCTGGATTCATAAATCTTCTTTTATACGTAGGAGTGCCGTCAGCGGTTGGCCATTGCCGCGGCGATCGTCTTTCTACCATGCATGTCGCAATCACAAGTGCCAGGTACCCAAAAGCCGACCGATTGGAAAATTCTCTTACGTAAGCTCTGTGAATACGCACCCTTCGTGACCTTCTGCTTCGGAGCTATAGCTCAGGCGATTCTTAATGGATTTAAATTATGCAGCGCACGTGTCTGGAACGCCGAAGCGATGTGCTTCGTTGTTCATTACCGCATTCTACAGGGCCGGTATTTTGTAGCGATGCCTTTTCCGATTCTATGCTTTTTCACGATTTTAGCGCTTGGCCAGTGGTCAGAGCGACGGTCTGCCCACATTATCAACGGGATCGGATGGCCGTGTGTGGTGGATGATAAGAATAGCATAGAATAAGGCATAAGGCATCGCTATAAAATAGCGGCCCAGGAGGGGCCACTGGTCCGCGGGGCACACTTCTTTTCCGTTGCGTCTGAGCATGCGCTACCAAACGTTCTGGTGCCCGCTACCAGCGCGTCTTCTTTTTCATTGCTCCTTGTAGCTCGAACTTATCAGTTCGCCCAATGCCGTACGAGAAGTGAGCCCCATAATACACTGGCCGTCACTATTGCGGCCGCCACCTACTGGCGGGCTGTCTCGCTTGGCAGCGCATTCGCGGAAACAAAGCGGTCTCGAACCAGAGGCGCCTACGGCGATAAGTGAAAATGAAGTAGCCCAAAGCATGCAGCTTCTGACCTCTCCAGTTGAATCGGAATGCGGCCGGCCGCTGCCGGTAATCGAACCACCGGCCTCGTGCTCGGCAGCAAAGCGTCACAGCCAGTGAGCAACGTGGCGGTCAAGGGAAGAACCGACAAGGTGACACGTACGCGACAAAGATGAAGGAAGAATTGTATAAATTATTGCAGCAAGGAGGAAATAGCAGATAAACGCGTAAATATCTGCTTGTGGGGCACTAAATCAGATGGCTGCATCGCGTAGGAATGGACTGATTGTTGCAGACTCAAACGGATACGTTCACCGCATGATGAGCGCTGCGGATTGCCGGTAGATGGCTGGAACCACTGCTGAATAACTCCGCCTTAGGAGCCGTATTCGCAAAGCTTTTCTATTCTTAGTAATTTTTGCGACTGGGCGCCGTCGCTTATAGTATGATCGGCATCAGGACTGGCTGCAATTTTCTTTTGCGAATAATTCTAACGCAAGAGCTTTTTTGTGAATACGGACCTAGCGCTCCTATTCACAAAAAAGTTCTTACGTTAAATCTGTCTATCAGGATGTTGGTCATGTTACTATAACGAATGCGGCCAGCCAATGACACGCAACACTTAGAAGCGAAAAGCTTAGTGAAGGCGGTCCATCACTTGGCAAGTTGAATTAAATGGTAGTACGACTGCTGCACCAGGCGAACTCAAAAAGCCTGAAACGTGTATCTTTGTCATTAGAACAGCACCGCAGTGCGTTTTCACATTGTTTTTGAAGAGCGCAGAAGGACCGTGCATTTGTCACCTATAGACGGCGCGCAGGAAATTAGTGCAGTCATCAGCTAAGTCATTCCTATAGCCAACGGAATCAAATCGAGTAATTATTTAGTTCCACAAAATTTAGGGGGTTGCTGTGAGTGCAGCGCGAAATATTGGTGCATATGAAATTGCGATAGCAAGCAGAATTCGCTCACGATCGAATCGCGACGGAATTCTGTTTTCTTCCGCTATGGACTCGATGCCATTTAGAGTAGGTGTTAAATGCAAGCTATTAACGCTCTGTTTGCGATAAACTGTCCATATTACGGATTGTCTAAATTATAGTAAAGTGACTTTGCGTATCATTGAAAGAGGCAGATGATTTTCGGTTAATGTCGGAATTATTGCACGTCATAAAGGTCGTTCAACAAATTTTATAATTGTACATTATTTTATACCCTTCGTTTCATCCCCCTTCACTCTGTTCAAAACGTAATGTAATTGCTTCTGTAAGGTCACACATCACAGTAGTTTGTCACTGCACAATCCCCTGGTCGTTGTCAGACTACGCGGAAACGTGCGGACAAGCGCACGTCTATCACAAGACCGTTTTTGTTTGTTGATACCTTTCTTATCGCGCAAGTCTTTCAAAGTGCTTATTTTAAGTGTTTGTTTTCAATGAGAGTTCATTTGCTCATGGTGACCGATAACAGACACGGTCTGACAGATACTAGACGTGCGAATTCACCAGCGCACAGGCTTTGGCCTCAAGCTATATTTGCCCGCACTTCGAATGCTCTAGGGTGACTCTGACGCTAGCGTTAGCGATAGACACACCGCTTGAGTGTCACTTTCGCGTTTTCTCTTTTGCCCTTTCACTTTTTTTTATTACCTGAACAGAGTCAACGACCGCCTTTAGCAACACTGAACCACTCAAGTCGCGGCGTCAACATGACACTCGTCGTCTTGACTTACAGTTCACCTTGGTTCTGTAACTGTGGACTGTTCTCAACACAAGAGCGTAAGTTATCACTTTTGTCAACGAACACCTTTTTTTAAAAACAGTTCAAAAAGTTACGAACGTATGTGAAATATCTTGGAAAAGAACGACGTCGGCAGCCGCGTTCTGAACCACAGTTTACTTAAAGGTTCTATGTACTTCCCATATTCCTGCGTCATCGCAAAGGATACTGTAATAAAAATTAAACACATACTTGTGGCAGAAACCATCGTAGTATAGTGCCAAAGTCAGCAATAGCTTTATTATGTGACTGATGTCTGTCTCTATGTTTATGTCTATGATCCATGGCAAACCTTATGCGCACAATCTAGTTAAACAATTAAGACTCTTTCTGTAAAGAATCGACAACATTAAAAAAAAAAAGTCGCAGTTTCGCCCGGAAAGCGAAGCATCGATTGCGATAGCAAATTAGTAGACAGCTATACGATGTAAGGGTAGTAGATTTATTGACCGTATAAACTTGTAAGCATTCGCTTTCTAACTGAATTAACGAGCATGGTGTCACGCGCGCACAAGCAATCATGAACACATCTCACTCGATGACCGCGGAAACTCGCTGTCAAAACGCTGGAGTGAGGAAGCGCGGCAGCAGCAGCGAACGAGTTGAACTTCGTGCTGCTTCTCGTTTCAACGCGAACTAAGCGGCGAAAACCTCCCCGCTTTCCCCCCTTGCGCGCCCGAGATTGAGCAACACCACCTAGATAGCACAAGGCCTGTTTAATCCCATCCATGACGTCACGCTACCTGGCCCGAAATTTCTATTGACAAGGCTGGCGTGATGAAAGCGGTGACGTCAAAATCACTGTTACCTACTCGGGAGCATCCCCATTAGATTCTATGGCAGTCGGGTCAGGTATCATGACGTCATGGATCGGAATGGAAAGGCCTTGTGCTATCTAGGTGGTGTTGGATTGAGCCGCCGTCGCCGGCTCACCCTCGCACGCTTTCACTGGCACATAAAGCACACGACGCGCGGCGACGATGTTATCGCCCTTGGACTGTCTGCGGAACATCACGGCAACGGCAGAAATGCGCCTCCAGTGTCTATATACTTGCTAGCGCAACAAAAGTCGATACACCGCACCGAGAGATGACTGGGTAACAGTGACAATGCGGTGATAAGGATATCACAACGCGCGTGATGCACGGTGACTCGCGCCGCGCTGCCCACACTGAGGCGCGGGCCTCACTTGATTTTGGAAACGTCATGCTGCGCGCGGTTCCTGTCACCTGCACCAACAAATCAGGTACCCTTCCATCTTCTCCCCCGCACCTGCTCTCCCTTCTTCGTTCTTCTCTCCTGCAATTTACGATTACTCTCTCCAGTTTAACGTGCGAGAACGCTGTCCGTCCATCTATGGTGCGCGAAGTAGACGAAGAAATCTATCGTTTTGAAAACACCGACTGAAAGCCCACCGGTGTGTCTGAAAGTCGCTCACATAAGTAAAAACCGTACAAAGCTTTTGAATAATAGCAGAATGTCACTTGTTAATGAAAGAGGAAATGTCAGGTCCTCCATTGCTTCCTATATCTTTATATCCTTTACACAGCTATACCCAATTTGATTTTGAAGGCAATGGTATGCTTGAAAATATTTTAAAAAATATCACGGACTCAGACGGAAGCCGGCGCTTGAGCGACATAACAGAGTGCTTTACGACAAAAGCTCTTATTGTAGGCCAGCGACCCCTGCTACGCTCCACACCTGGCCAAGGAGGACGTGTAGCGGCGTCTTCTCGTGTTCTTGTCACTTCGTGGCAATGCTAATCTTGCTGCGCTGACGCAGCGTTAGATACTCATCTGAAACTTAAGCCGCACCCAGCGCTCGGCGGTGACAATGGGCATTATCTGCGAAGCCCAGTGGTCCGTAAAACGCTCAGCTAAAGCTATTTACGCTGCGGCAACCATTACGAATTTCTGGTCTCCATCTGCGCTGGCTGCATTCTGAAAGCGTCCCGCTCCGCAACGGCACGCGCCAGTGTTTTGCCTCTGCACGCCTTCGCGGTGCATCGGCGTCGCTGCCATCGGCAAGCGCAACCAGAGCGCCTCAATAATGCAAACCATGCACTTCTGTGCTCCGTTTGACCCCGCAGTCTACCATTTCCTTTTAAAGCGAAGCTTGCTGTGCCTATACCCTCCCGGGTTTGGCGTGGCTGCTGCCTGCTGCTGTCGGCTGCTGGGTCAGTCGGTATGTCGGCTGATATATTTGTGCTCAATCCATCTATAATAAAGAGAGATAGAGAGAGAGAGATGTTGTATTTGGCGAAAGCTGGATATAGTTGCCTGGTCGATGACCTGGAATGCTAACTCCGGTCGTTGGGGGAAAATGATGACCACAGCGACAACACAAACACTAACAATATACAGACATGCAAGATGCATCACGCAAAATATGCCCTTTTCTCGGCTTTCGAATGCTTGAAAGCGTTATAACGACCAAACGAGCGTCAACAACATGCTAATTTGTACCTTTATTACTGTTTTTTTTTTCTAGCAGCAATTTCACCAGCGCCATCGAAAGATGAGTTACACGGGATCGTGAAGCACTGTCTTCCGCACGAAGTCCAAAAAAGGAGCGCGGATGTGCTCCATGAATCCAGCTGTACAAGTCTGGCGGCCTGTTGCGATGTCAGACCCACATGGCACAGATTACTTCGAGGAGCCGTTTGCACGTCGGGGCATGTAGACAGACTACCTCCCACATTACATCGGGACAGAACAGGGCAACTCGAAGAGGCGTCCGTATATCACGACTCTGTTCAGAGCGATACCTCCTCTGGTCTGTTGCGCCCTGTATACACATAGTGATATTCAGGAACACTACTATAAGCGAGTGAAGCCGTCCAGTAAGTCATAACCACGCGGAGGTACGAGAGTTCTCGTGGTGCGCCGAAGTATATCCGTTACATTTGATTTTTTCTTAAGTACGGGGTACGCGGGCGCGTTAAAATGCAAGTATTTTTATATTATTGATACGCGCCGTTGAAGAAGAAAACAGTGAAGTGCATTTGTTTTATTTCTTGCATTTATTAACACGTATATCGGTAAACTGTCGGGACATTTGGGAGCAGCAATGACAGGTGATGATATTTCACTATAGAGATTATTTTTCTAAGGACATGTTTTATGCATTCAAACACCATATGCTTTCTTTTACTGCTGGCTTTTTAGGCATTCCTTTAGTCACAAGAGCTCGTTGAACAATAAGCATTTTCTTTTTCTCTCGTGCTTTTAACGTAGCGTTTTACGCTCTAAGGTCTTTCTCTTCTAGCAACGGGGCCCATATTCACTAAAAGCTATCACGCTAGAAATGTTCGTAAGAGCGAATTTGCGCCAATCCTGATACTGAATATATTATTAGCGAAGGCAACCGGCCAATGGCAAACAACACTTACGAAAGAAAGCTTTGTGATTGCGGTCTCTGTTCGTTTCTTCTTATCGCTCCTGCCAAGAGTGGCCAGCGATATAGGTTCGCAACTTCGAGTGAGCCAATGGCGAAGGGCAAAAAGAATGCAAAATTGAAAGATTCCTACAAAATACTGCCCTAGGCCCCGGGAGCAAAATTTTGTGACGCCTGTTATTTCGTAACAACCATGTCCCGCTCATGCAGTTCGGGAACGGCCACTCTGCGAGACCGATAAGAAACGAATAGGATCGAAAGAAAATAATCCTTACAAAATAAGACCCAAGGTGTATTTTCTGTGGTGTAGATCCAGGATCAAACCGCAGAATTACGAGGTCGGTTAAACGCCTACGGTAAATTATGTGGTATATAAAGGGCATTTCACTTCTAAAGAATGCGTGTGGCAACGCTTTTATCTTTTTTTGCGCTATAGGACAGCACAGTTCTGGATTGGCATAATACAATAAGTCTATTCCAATGTTATTTCTTTTCGCGTTTCGTAACTGGTCCGAGCTGCGTTAAACCCATGTTAGCAAAGGGATCGGCGGACCATGAATAGTTGATGATGAGAAAGGAATAGAATCGATCGAAAAGAATTGCTAGAATACCGGCCATGTAAGGCAACTGAAGTATAACATTTCCTAGAACACGAAATTTGTATGTACACAGCCCACGAGAGTCTTCTGCGTGCAGGTACTCGATTAAGCGCAAATATATGTCGTGTCGAGCCTGCGAATGCGCTCCACATCCTGCAATTACTGAGTCTGGAGTCTACGCATTGCGCCTCTTCAACTCCATGCTCGGCTTTGAGGCCGCGAAATACTTGAGCTTTCCCTCGGGTGAAGCATCCTGAGAAGTTTGAAGTTTTCTTTCCAGCGATAATCTGTGTTATCGTCGCACCAAAATGTACTATCACTCGTAGTGGATTTAGAACATCTTAGTTATTACGATCTTTTTCTTTAGTTCATCCGTTTTCCTCGAGATTAGTCGTTAAGGACAATAAACCTGCAAGAACGACTTTAGCCCTGATTGGTGTGAGTTGTGCTGCAACTGATCCTGTGCTGTGATAGTGCGTGGTGATCGTGACCGGTTGGGATCGTGCGTCTGTGCTTACTGTCTATATCTGCATTTTCTTTTTATCGTTCTACTTCCCCTTCCCCTTTACCCAGTATAGGGTAGAAGATCGAATTTTTTGTCTGGTTAAGCTTCCTGCACTTTTCGCTTCCTTTGCTCTCTCTCTCTCGCTCTCTCTCGTTCTCCCGGTCCAGCAGATATGAAAGGGTGGGGGGTCTCACCAATGCAACATAACTCTCTCTTTCCAGAGTTTGTTGCGATTGAGCTGAAACACCTGGCACGTGTATACATGGCATCAGGCACAGGAGCTAGCACGCGAGTGGACAGTCTTTCTTTCTTTTTCGTGCTACTACGCCCTTATAAATATTAACGGTCGCAAGTGGCCCTGTAAACTTTAGCGGGACGACGCCGTGTTTGGCGAACGGCGCGTGCATCGGCCTGCGGGTGCTCACAAACACGTGCCACCCGCGCTCCGAACTCCCGCGGCCAGAGCCGCAAGAGTCGTGGGGGCCACTGCGCAGCAAACGGTCGCGGCTGTTTTCTTGGGAACCTGCGCCGGGCGGTCATTAATCAGTCTCCTGTATAATGGAAGGCCGCGTGGCGTCAGACTCCTTCGCGGCCAGAAAACAACGGCCCAACGAAGCAAACAACGACGCCCGGCGCCGGCAAGGCGAGCGGGGCGCTAAAAGGTCGTGCACCTCTTTTGGCACCGACTGCCGCTAATCCGTCTTAATCCGGAGTGCAGGTGATTAATGACCAAAACGGGCGATCTGCTCAACCTCTGGCGCGCTCCCGTTGCAAAGCACGCGCGCACCTGCTCGCACGAACAGCCCGCGTCGGCACGCCCGGGCCGCCGCCGGGGCGTCCCACAAAAAAGTCGCGGCCTCGGAAGAAAGTTGCCCGCAACGCGTCATGGCCGTGCGTCCGGAAGACTGCGCGTTTGCTGATGCGTCATACGATACCTCGGAATGAGGTCAGAGTGAGGAGCCCCAATGTGTAGTTCGTAAATTATTTCTTTGCTTTTAATTTCGTTTCATTCAAAAGAGAAAAAGGGAAACGCCCCAAGGGCAAAACAATTATGTCCCCTTATTATGGTGACGGTTGCTCTGTTCTCATAAAAGCGAAAAAAAATTATACAAGATACGAATAAACGTCACAAATTTGGAAAATCAAGAGCCTAGTGAGCTATAATGGCGGTAAACGTGGCCCCCTTAACCGACAGCGGTTGCACCATACAGTACATTGAGCCCCGAACAGGCAGACGAGGCCGCAATGCGGTCCGAAGTGAACAGGCCCGCCGATTAGGAAAAAAACATAGGCCCCATACTTACAAAGCTTTCCGTCCATACGTGTTCTTTGCCATTGGCCGGTCGCCTTGGCTAATAATATGTCCAGCTTCAAGCTTGGCTGCAATTTCCTCTTGCGAAAAATGCAATTTCCTCTTGCGCAAGAGCTTTTTCTGAATGCTAAGGCTTAGTGAATGCGAGCCCAAGGGCCAAATTCAGAAAGCTTTTCGTTCGTAATGGCTCTTTTCCATTGGCCAGCGGCCTTCGCTAATGATATATCCAGCATCAGGACTGGCTGATTATTTCTCTTGTAAACAGTTCTAGCCTAAGATCTTTTTTGTGAATACGGTCCCAGATGACTACTATACGCACAGAGACCCAACAGGCAAAAGCGGACTGCGTCTCACAAGACGCAGACAGATGAGCGTGACACACATATAAAACTACATACACACATAAATACAAAATGATGAACGCAAGTTGCGCTCACATAACTTCACTGGTTCGCAAAGTGTCAAAGAGTAAGGCCCGTACTCACAAAAGCACTTAAGCTAGAATTCTTCCTAAGAGAAAATTATAGCCAACCTTCATGCTGGCCATACTATTGGCGAAGGCGGCCGGCCAATGGCAAAGCGAACTTACGAACTATAAAATCTTTGTGAATTCGGCCACAATTTACCGTGGAGTGCATTGTCGAAAATGATGCGTTACGTATCGGTACGTATGATGCGGTACGTATCGTACACGCTTTGTATGCCTGTGTCCTCAAGTATATGTTCAAACAAATTCAGTGATTTTCGCTGTGTTGCTTTCGACGGCCAACGGAAGAGTAGTTTGACGACGAATGTAAAAGGTCGATGGGGATCTATTGCGTGTACTTATTGTTCTATATAGCTGCCATCTTATGCGTGTCCTTGGCAATCAAAGAGTAGATGATGAACGTCCTCACCGTCATGACCACAGGGCCAAGCCAGGGATGACGCACATTTTATGCGCTGTATACAAAGAATATTTTGCATACGCTTTTCCCTCTTTTGCCTTATTGCCAGTTTGCAAGCATGCTAGATGGTATAAGTATGGGTCCGATTAAACAGTTCATCCCTATGTCCACTGCAGTGTTTTAATGAATTGTTTGACTGGGATTTTTTTTTCTTTTTGCATGGGACTTGTTTGAGTACTTCATCCTTGCGAACAGCCGGCGTTCCTACGTTATCCTTCGCATTGCTGCTGTAGCGTTCCCGACGTCCTAGTTGTACGTAATAACTGATGCTTTTCATGGAAATCATTTAGATGGCGCATTACATAGGCGACGAATGGCAAAAACAGGCAAGATGAAGGTCGGACGATCAATTTTTGCCAACAATACTTGTCCCCATATTTAATAATATTGTTACTTTTGCAGTCAGAATACGTTGCAGGAATAATGTCGATAAGCATGTGTTAACATGCATTCAGCCAGGTACGAAGAGTTTGAACACATAAGTAGACCAAACGTTCGTATGCTTTATCTTGTCTACTTTATGTGCTGGCACAAAAGAGCCCAACTAACCATCAATCTATAGTGTTTTTGAGCGGAGCAAGTTTCATGTGGCCCAATGCTTCCTTATAATTATCTCGCTGCCAAGTTCCTCTAGTAAAATCCGTACACCGATACTCATGCTACTTAGTAATGATGTGCTAGACGCGTGGTGTTGTAAGCGTTTCTCAGCCCGGCTTCAGTTCAGTACGTTTCATTTGTTGAAGGCGCGCCCCCCTGTTATAACGTGTTTCTGACATCTCATAAACTGCGCCGCAACGTTTAAATCCACAAGTGTAACATCTGACGTTCACATGAATCACTAAAACAGCGGTTCATGAAAATAATAAAGGACATCTGACGTCAGAAGACACCAGCAAGAGCTTACAGTAGCGGGAGCTTCCATTCCAGTTGTCCGCACAAGAAATATAGAAATAAAAAAGAGGAAAAGCGCGAACTGTCCATGGACGCATCTATGTAAGCCCGCCCCCCCCCCCCCCCCCCTTTTATGTCGCCGTTTGACTTAAAGAACAGTTAAATTCGGCTCAGAGAACAGCGCCTTGCGACGCGCGACAGTGCCGTGGGACGAGTGTCAAGTTTTAAAGAGCATTGCGGCCGTTTCCCTCCCCGCAAAGTCGTCGCTCGCAAGCGCGGTCAATTCTGCGACTCCCGCGCAAAGCGACGTGAGCACGCCGGCCGCGCGCGTGAGTTGCGCCAGGGCGCGGGCGCCGACCTCGCTTGCCTTCGGGCGCGCGAGAGCCGTGCCACGTATTTGGGCCAGAAAGGGCTCGGCCAAGCGCGAAATATGGGGCTCAATTCGATCAATTACCTGGCCTGCCCACAAATTGCTCTGATTCGCCCGGGATAATACAATTAAGGGACGCCGAGGGCGGGGACCCGAGCCTCGGGTCCAAAAACAGAAGGCCCCGTAATTTCCGGTGGCTGCGTGCCCCGCTCTCCCCCCCCACGCGCTCCCTTTGTGTTTGGGCGCCCACGGGGGGAAGGAAGAGCGGGAGGGGTGGAGCAGCAGAGACAAAGCTCTTCTTCCCAAGCCCCGTTCGCGCTGCCCCCCCCCCCCCCCCAAGACGTCTTGCTCGCGTCGTCGCCGAGCGCACAGCTGCGCGGTGTACCGTGAGAGACCGCGATTCCTTTCGCGAGCGTCGTGTATTAGCGCTTTATACGCGGCCACCCAGACGAGAGCAATCCCGCAGCTGTCATTCATCTGTGATACGGGATATACCATCAAGTAGCATGCACCGTATTTTTTTTTTTTTTAACGAGAAGGAACCGCAGCTATCTATGATTATGACCCAAAGTGGAGACGAGAGATTTTGCAGTTGCAAATAAGCGCAATTGAAGATACATTGATAACGCAGTCCGTGTGCCATCTTGCTCCGCCAGCGTGAGAAAAAATAAGCAATATTCGTGATCTAGCGATATATTGAATAAGCCCCGAGATTGCACGGTCGCTCTTCGGCATTCAGCGGACGAAAAATGAGAGAGACATCTCAAATACTGGCGTGTGCTCTCTATTTTTTATTCTTCTTTTTCTCCTTCTTCCTCCGCGATCGCCCCCGCCTTTGACGAAAGACGCACTGAAGAACTATCGCAACGATTTTCCCGAAAATGCCGATGACCTGCAAGCCCGCGGCACCCAGCGTTAATAACCGCCTATCGCAGCAGAGACGCGCGAACTGATTTGCGCGGTGGCTTAGCATAATCCCAACGTCTGCAAACAGATTATAGTGCTATAGATTTCGTGCATCGCCATTGGGTGTAAAGACGGTTCAGCTGTCACGTATGAAATCTCGTTCCAGCGTCTCACACTGCACGCTTTATGTTGTGCGTCCGTCTACGCCGGAAACGGTAAAATAAACCGTGCCAGATACCACTGAACTTCTTTCGTGTTCTGTTTTACGCCATAACTCTGCCGATGAGCAACTGCCGCAGGCAAAATGTAAACTGGTATCCTTAATTAATCAACGCACCCACTAACTGCGACTGCGCCGCATGGCAGCTTGCGCGGAACAAAGCCGCTTGCAACAATACCTTGATTTGGGCGAGTTGGTTCACCTTGACAGTTTTCATAAAAAAGCGCTAAAGACGAAGACGAAGGAACACATACGACAGGACTGGCGCTACTTCCAACTAACGTTTGTTGTTAACGGCCATGTATTTATGCTCTGCTCATCAGGTACATCATGCACTCATCACCATGTACACAAAAGATTGAATTGAATCAGATCATACACACAATGGTATGGTCAATCAGTTCAAGTGCCTAGACATCTCGAAAGAAGCGTCACTTCCTTTTCTTGCAAATCTGGACAACTCACGCACTTGTCGCCTGTTTTCCTTATAAAATATGCCTCAACTATTTCTCGTTCTGTTTTTGTGTTTTCTTTCCTCAAGAAGGTTGTGTCGCCAAACATGGGCGTGCATGCGCACTTTTTGCAATGCTCAGCCAAGTGACTGCCGTATCCTTTTCTAACATCATTGTTGTGCTGTCTAGCCCTGTCATTGAAACACTGGCCCGTTTGTCCTATATAAAAGCGTCCACAACCTAAGGGTTGATACACAACATCTGAAGTGCATTCGGTGTAATTGGTCCGCTGATTATTATGGCATTCCATGGGTTTCTGATGCTTCTTGTTTTGAAGGTTACACACGGCTGACAATTTGCAAGGCGCTGAAAAAAACTAGATTGACATTGTGTCGGTTTCCCACCTTTTTTCAAAATATGTGAAACTTTATGGAGGTATGGGATTACATGTACAGGTCTTTTGTCGCGATCTTTAGTTGGGCACTTCCTTCCCCGTTTTAATTTTTGAAGCAATGTTTCAACGACAGATGAAATGACAGACACTGGAAAACTAGCAAGTTTCAATCTGTCTACTTGGCTAGACATACTATGCTCAATTTGGTGAGCACATGACTTGCAAAGCACTCTGAAGGCAAGTGGTGGCTATGCTCCTCTTTATCAATTTCGAATGGGCGCTATCGAAAGGCAAAACACTTTTATTAGGTCTTGTCTTGTATCTCCAGCATATGTGGTCATCTGAGGAAAATAAAACCTAATAATGACAACTGTATTCAGTTGCTAGATCTGCCATTTAGTTTAGAAATAGTCCCTTACGTCCTGGTTACCCAAACCAATCTAATCAAAACTAAATGAGGGTGCACTCACGATTTGAAAGCTCGCAAGAAGTGGGAGTCATCAGAAGCAGACAGAGAATCCGTCACGACCACTGTGGAACGTGTAGCTGTATTTAGTTTACAGAGGGCTAGAATTACGGCTAAAAGTTATGCTGGAAATATCTGTGAGAAGTCTGGGAGGCGAAGAGAAAACTACCAATCATGAATAGGTTGAAATATTTCAACTCCACACTTCATTTTGGGAAGCATCAGTGGCAATAACTGCCTTGATCGGTATGTGCAAAAAGTAATCATGGTGAAAACGTAGGCAAAAACCCGGTTCACTACGCCGACTAAAGCAAAATTTAAAAGAAAAGAAGACGTTTCGGCTCCCACACGGGAGTCTTGTTCCCCGGTAAAATAAACAAAGGTGTTCGAACAGCTCGTTTAAATAGTCTTGAACACGTGACGCAGGCAGCGTGCATACACTGACGGCAGATTGCCATCGCTCCTGTTCAGAGTGTGTGGCGTAGTCTGAATCATGAGCGACTCACAAGCTAAAGGCGTCGAGATAGCCCTTTTTCCCTGGCAAGGACACGTGTCTTCCCCCAGTCGATTGCGTGGCCGCTTGAAGCGGCATGCTCAGCCAGGGTTAGCCAAAGCTCCCGTGTAGGAGCCGAAACGTCTTCTTTTCTTTTATATTACCCGCCGTGGTTGCTCAATGGCTATGGTTTTGGGCTGCTGAGCACGAGGTCGCGGGATCGAATCCCGGCCGCGGCGGCCATATTTCGATGGGGGCGAAATGCGAAAACACCCATGGTACTTAGATTTAGGTGCACGTTAAAGAACCCCAGGTGGTCGAAATTTCCGGAGTCCTCCTCTACGGCGTGCCTCATAATCAGAAAGTGGTTTTGGCACGTAAAACCCCATAATTTAATTATTTTTTTTTCTTTTCAATTTTACTTTGGTCGGCGTAGTGCCCCGGGTTTTGTCTACCTTTTCACCATGTTTCATCCCGACCAGTCGGGCTTCCGTCGAACACTAAACTTCAGAAAGTAATCATTTAAGATAGAGCTTAGCATGCGGTAAGATAGTGACTTTACATTTTTAGGGAAAATACCATCGCACTGAACCTAATGGAATTGGTGTTGAAACAAACAGGAGTCACCTCATGAATGTGAACGTTTAACTGATCTAGGAGAGGTTGCATAAAAATAATGTAAGGTGTGGGGAAACGCGGCCAGTACGAGCCAAAAAACAAATCTGGCTGGGACTTGACTGTTTGTGAACGTCTTATAGGGATTTACAATAGCTGGATCCTGGGAAGTTTCTTTTTATTTAGTTCACGAATCGGTTGTGAGCAAGGCGTGCTGTCAACGCGAAGTGCCTCTCAAAATCCATATGGCACATACTTCTTGAGCATTTGTTCCCTTTTAGTTTCTTAAAAAAAAGTCTGGGGTATTTACGTGCCAAAACCATGATCTGATTATGAGGCACGCCGTAGTGGGGGACTCCGGATTAATTTCGACGAAGTCAGGATCTTTAACGTGCACCCAATGCAGCCAACGGGCAAAGGCCCTTGTTCATATCGCTCTTATCGATATACAGCCGCCGTGGCCGGGATTCGATCCCACGGCCTCGTGCTTAGCAGCGCAACATTGAAGCCACTAAGCAATCACGGTGGGTCTTTTATTTTCTGACATTCTGTGCATGCGGTTGTTCCAGATAATCAAGCCACTGACGGCAGTTACCTCTTTGCCACATATTTATTTATTATTTACTTGTTTATCATAGCCTCAGGGCCAGAGGTATTAAGAGGGCAGTAGTACAAAAGAAAATATGGTACATAGGAAGTAAACAAAACTCACTTATTAATAAAAACAAAACACAATGCTAGAACAGTATACATTTTCTATACAATATTCACCGCTGTGTCACACGAAAAATCCTGGTTATACAATGTTGTGCCGGCAGTACAAAACAAATGGCAAATGAGAACAGTTTCTATCAAAGTTTTGTTGAAACATTCGGTGTTGGTGAAATAAAATCCATCTCTAGAACCACATGTAGTGTCCACCCGGAGCATTGTAGACATCAGTAAAATTCCAATTTTGCGAAAACTGAATGCCAAACACGCCACATCCCCGATGAGTTTTGGTGGTCGCGGGATGCGACTTCCGTTGGGGTGTTCTTTCACAGACCGATATGTCAGGGCTCTAGCGCTTCATGTCGCCCAACACAGATAAATAAGCAGTCAGCGAGTTAATAAGAATGATATGGAATGATGAGGGGTTATATGGATCTCATCACGGTTGATAATGGTTCGACGCGGATGGATCAGGTGCTAAGGGACTTATAAATGATCGGAACATTTCTTATATGGTTAATACATACCGATAAAGGTTGATAAGCGCAGGACTTTTCCGATAAGGTTGATAAGGTCGATAAGAGTTGATCAGGGTCGCATCATGTTTGATAAGGTTGCTATGGATAGATAAGGGTTGATAAGGATTGGATCGATTCCGATAAGGTTGATACCGACCGAAAAGTGTTGATAAGGCTCGGATCGAGTCCGATAAGGGTTGATTATAGTTTATACTGGTCGGATAAAGTTTCATAACATTGATAATGACACCATGCTCCGTGGAGATGAGCAAGTGCCACAATGCTTATGCATGCTTAGACAACTCCCAGAGAAGTTTCTGCGTGAATATTTTTCACAAAGCGATTACATGGTCCACGGCATTTTATTTAGTGCCCATTGATTAGCAATACAGCAGATCCTTGATGCTGAAAGGATAAAACGCAAGGGCCGTATTATGCTAGACGCCTTCCAAATATCCAATAGTCCAAATGAACGCAACATTTTGTTGTAAACACAAAAAACGTATTCTATTGTAGGTACGAAGCATGACTTATCTTTGCCGCATATGCAGATACGCGCCCTTGTACTGTGGCCCCCGACCTTTTTAGCCCATAGTTCATATATTGACTAAATAAACCAAGATAAAAGGCAGAGCGGATTACGCCGTGTTTCTGACCATTAAAGGCTATCGGAGCAACGGTACGTATCATTCATTGTGCGCTCACTCACTATCGGGCGCCAATTGAAATTCAGGAACAGTGAGCCGGTTTCCGGCGTGCATTTACATGGGTTCGCCTGCCTATAGGCCGCAATTTTACAGTGATGCCTTTTTCGAAGCTATTTCTCTTCGCGTTTTTCGAGCTTCGGTAGTGGTCATGAGCGACGCGCTATCAATGAGATCGGTCAGTCGTGAACGGTGGGTAATAAAATGGTAATAATCGAGCGGAAGGCATCGCTACAGAATCGCTGCCCTAAATTAAAATGGGAATATTTCAGGGCTTTGTATATCTACGTCGGTTCTCAGTATTCATGTCTTAAATGTCATTTCTTGCGAGACGGAAATTTGCGCATCACATTTAGAAAGGCAGTATTTTCAAAACTAAAGCAATGTTACAGCAATATGGAGCTACGTTGTTGACAGCTCCAAAACGGTGCGTGCAGATAAATTAGAAATGCAGGCGGAACTTCGTCGTCCACGCTGCAAGGAACTCGAAACCGGAAAGGCCCCCCCGTCGTAAAGCACCAATTGGCTCACGCAGATGCAATCGTTAATCTTGATTGAGCTTTCGATAAGCGGTGGTCGCTTGTTGTTATCGAGGCGGCAGCCAACCGCAATTGGCCCATCACGTCGTCGCTCACTATAGGCCGAGGACAGGCCCTGCCTCAAGTTCACTCTTGGTGACTGCTAACATGGAGAGACAGCAGTGGTTCCAAAGTGTCGGCGGCTAACAAGCCTCTCAGCGTTGAGTGCCACTCATGTTCTGCGGCGGCAAAAGTGCCGACGTGGTAGGTGCAACCAACCCTTTCGGCGCTCGCTGTAAACACAACGCCTTCGCGGCCGCATTCCCGTTCGCGGCGGTCAGGGGCGCTTATCGGCTAACGGCCTCCGGCACCCTAGCTGCACGTGCTTCGACGAGGCCGCGATCGGCCGGCGGCATCAAAGCTGCACCGGAAAACACACTTATCTCGTTCCCATATCGCCGTCCCACCCGTCACACCACTCGGAGCGCCGTGGCATGTTTTTACGGTCGAGCTCGCGGCTACCGGTAGCAACACGGTTGTCCCCAAGTTGGCAGCCGCATCGTTCAGTTGTTCAGCCCCTTCCCCACCCGCTCCGTTCGCAATTACGCATATCGTTGTACTGTCGCAGTCGGATACGACGCTCTCAGTGCGGAATGCGCTCTGCTATGTAGCAAAGTGCGTACGTTATCTGTACGGACAATGATGCTACTGAGTGGTGACGCGTGCGGACAGTCGTAGGATGGCATGCAAACGTGATACTGCCTGTCAAGGCCGAACCGCCCAAGCAAGGCCTGCTGCTTTTCGGTTGCTGCCGTTGGAACCGCGCGAGCATCTCGACCAGGCCCGTAAATTTCTCAGCTAAAACCCTTTTTGCCGCATCACAGCGGTGGGTGCGAGCCCACCGCGGTCATTATGTAACGTTCCGTGCACCGTCAGGGTGAATCTGTAATCGATAAAGAGCTCAACGGACCCTTATTTATTTATTTACTTATTTATTTATTTATTTATTTGTTTATTTATTTATTTATTTGAATACCTTCAGGGCCCATAGGGCGTTATAGAAGGGAGTAGTAACAATAAATATTTTTAAGAAACACAAACCAAATATCAGGTAACATATTCAATTGCATATTCAATGTCACTGGGGTCCGTAATAAATACAATGTAGGTGGGCAAGTGGTTCCAGTTATTACAAGTTTGGGGAACGAAATAATGGAAGTGTTGGTTAGTGTGACGACGAGGAACAAACACTTTATGGTGATGGTCAATACGGGATTATATGAATTTTCCTCGGTACGGCTCTGTGAAGTGCCCTGAACCGGCAAGGGCACCGAGTGCGCGAGGTACCTGAGGGCCTAATGACGATTTCAAGATTAACAACGATATTTCAGACAAGATTCGATATATAATTTAAAATTTTCGCACTGTTTCTCTTACCGCTACTACCAAAGACCGTTAAGTAAAACCATATCGATCCTAAATCAAATGAAGTCAGCTTCGGTGTATGCTCGGATAAGACGCGTTATCTCAGGTAGGGATGTGCGAATAGTGGTTTTGGCGACCGATTCGAATACGAATCGAATAGTGCCAGAAGCGAAAGGATTCGACTCGAATACTTTTCGAATAGTTTTCGAATAATGAATAGCCGTTATCACAATTAATATAAAACGATGTTCACATCACAGTATTGTTTAAGTTAGCAATTCTGGAATGGTTCGCAAAACATTTCGAATAGTTTTCGAATAATGAATAGCCGTTATCACAATGAATATAGAACGATGTTCCTAGTATTGTTAAAGTTAGCAAGTTCCAGTCAATACAAAGTATAACTGTTGTTTATTAAAAGCACAAAGGGAGCATTAGAAGCCAACAAGTAGATTCTTCGCATACACAGGGCTCTTCAGAGAGTGCCCATGATCGCTGTACAACCTGTAAAGTATGGCCACCTAAGTGACATAGCCTGCTCCACTGCGCAAATTCTGATGATTTATGTCTGCAGTACGCCCGCGGGAAGAGGGGGGGGGGGGGGGATTTACCGTACTTTCGCTCCAATTTTATGTTTATTTGGGAACAGTTGACGTTTTGAAATATTCGACAAGTATTTGAAAGACATTCGTAATTACGAATACAGACTATCCGATTCGAAAACCGTATCTAATAGGACGCTATTCGATTCGTTATTCAAACGTTTCGAATATTCGCACACCCCTAATTATCTGTTCCGATGTTGGTCAGTGCTTCCACAACAGCAGCAAACCGCAACGACATTGCACTTTGGCTAAACTTGTTTTAAGTGTGTACATACGGGGTGATCATTTTTAATTTTTACGGAATTTTGAAAAAAATAAAGAGCGCCTGTTGGAGATAACCTAATTCTATTGAGCCGTCCCCTTCCTTAAATAAAGGCTTTATTCATTCATTCACTCATTCATTCATTGAGCTGAAATATTCAGAGGCGCGCATTACTTGCAAGACAAATGGAAACACATATTCAACTAATTAACAAAAATACGAATTAATTTCATTAATTACTTTATCGCACATATTGGAATTCACGAATTGTAGCCGGTGAGTTTGCAATGCGTTTCCACTTCAAATTAATTTCCAGAATGACACCAGTTTGGAGCTATGCGCCCTCAAGCTCGCCGTAAAAATGCACTGTTGTTCCGCTTACCTTTTTAAGAAAACGCCCTTTCTATGCATACTGAAACGCAAAAGTAACTTGAACGCCATTTAATTCTTCCCACAAATCGGGAAATAATACCTCGAAGCTGGTGTCCTCCTGGAAATTCACTTCAAGTGGATACGTCTTGCAAGCTCACCCTGCTACAATTCGTAAATTACAACATGTGCTTAAAACAATTACTTGAAAATTAATTAGTGAATTTCTGATAATTTGTTAAATATGCGTTTCGATTTCTCGTCCTAGTAATGTCCGCCTGTTCGAATAATCTTGCTGAAGAACAAGAATTATGCTATCTGCCGCAGGCGGTTCTTAAAAATTCCGTAAAACCTAAAAATCATCACCACCCGTGAGTATGCCACTGAAGCAAGGCTTGGCAAAGCCGCAGGACTGCTAATGCTAATTGTATAGTTCTCTTGTTAGCAGCCTAAGCAGGCGACGTGTGCATCTGCGTGGTGTTTGTCGCTATTCTGTAAATCCCAGCATGCCGCCTTTCAGATGTTTCAGGGCCCTGTAGGAAGCCTCGGGTGTCGCCTTATCTCGGAGGTTATGCCGAGGAGCCGCGCGTTCTATATATATATAGGTCATGCGTCACTTCCGACTTCCATTAAGGGTGGTGTTTTTTGAGTTTCAATCAGTATCAAAAACTGCTATTTTTGCGAGCTTCTTGCGTCGCTTTCGTTCGTATGTAAAGCGTCAAATTTTGAACGGAGCCTTTCTGTATATATTTTTACTACCTCCAACTAGGCTTCTTACGCGGCCCTAAAGGTAGTTGCAGTAGGCCTTTAGGCGAGTTTTAAGCAATGTTTCGCTGTTAGCCTTCTCCTCAGTGACAGCCTCCATACATAGCAGTTAAGTGTTAAAACTGGGACCTGTATAATGCAGCGATATATTTCGCTTGATCCTATACCTTTCTTAACATTCACCACTCCCGAACAGCCAATCTGATGATAACAGGGGCGGAGCGTCGCTGGAAAATCGTTGACATAGCATCGTTATGCACTATCACGGCCCATGACGCCACATCCAGGGTGGCGTAGCTACAGAAGTTCGCAGCCAGCACCTCCTTGGTCGCGCAGACCCCATGGGAGGAAGCACATTCATTACTTCGGAGAGGCGCTTAATGTACTCGTGCACAGAAAGGCGGACTGTTGACACTGCCAACTGAATCTGCTCAGTTGCCATTATTGTCTTTGCAGTTTCTTCAATGACTTCCCCTGAAGCGTCTTCGGGACGCGTAGTTCCAGCATGGTGGTGTGCCCCCCCCCCCCCCCTCCTCCCCCGCAGTAGTCAAGCTCGAGGCTGGCTTGGCATGGCATTCCAAGGACAATAAATCAGGCGGCATGGACCATTTTCATGGCCTGCAAGGTCACCGGGCATGACCCCACTCGACTTATTTTCATTGAGGTATGTCAAATACCGCGTATATCGAATCGAGACCACCAAACCAGACGCCCTAAAAAGTATAATTGCCTGTGTTTGCAGCGAAATACCCCCAAGATGTCGTCAGGAGCGCAGCGGCAGACGTCTTGAAGCGGTGTTAGTGCTGCATCGCTTCAGGAGGAGTCTTGTTTGAGCACATCTTGTAAAGTGGAAAGACTAAAGTGAGGCGCCCATCAAGACTCACTTCGAAGAGCGTACACGTTGTGATGTTTGGAGTCGGGCATGAAATAGATGGTAGCTGGCCCATGCCGTCGTCCAATTTATCCACGCTGAGGACGTTGTTGAAGGGAGAGAGTGGTTCTCATCGAGAACAAGGAATATGGGTTTATTTACAGTATTTCCGTGAGAACGCTACAGTTTATCAGTTTAACATGACTGCAAGAGGAATGCACACTCAGCAGCCGCACAACAGCTGCTTATAAACACTCTGTCCTCACTAGATCCCTAGTTGAGAAACAATGGCCGTTAAAACCTGCTACCGATTCGGAGCGTTCAAAGTCATCGTAGCCGAGCCGCCTTTGAGGGGGGGGGGGTTACACACACACTTCCGCACAGGTTTCACTGACCACGACGAGGTGAGTGGGTTCTCGAAAACACGGTGCCTGACCCGAGCAGGCGCCTCCCCGAGCTGACCTCGCACAGTGGCCACCGCGGCTGTCCATTGTCTGGCGTCTTTAAAGGCCCGTGAGAAGGCACCGCAAAGTATCTCGTTCCAGCAATTCCCCCTGCTTCAATCGAACCGTGAAGGCGTTGGCGATTTCACTAACACTTGGTCCGCCGACCGCGTTTAGTCATAGCGGCGCCGAGGGGGTGTTGATGCTGCACACGGTCGTGTCTCCGCGGCAGGTGGGGAAGGCTTCCATCGTCGCTTCTGGGAAGCTCGCCACGCTCGCAGCTGCGGCTGGCTGGGAAAATTTTGTAGGTCGGTACCCCTGCAGGCCGTTCGTAACAGCTCCTCCATGACCCGGAAAATCTCGACTGGCCAGTGCTGATAACCGCTAGGCAGGAAGAGAATGACTGGTTGCAAGGGTAGCGACCTTGACAGGGGTACCGACACGAGCCTTGGCTTGCAGCGACCAGCTGTGAAATGATGACACCGCCCTAAACATCCAACAAGGACAGGCAACTGCAAAGCGAACCCCACAACACGGCTCTGCGCCGAGATGACGTAAATTGGATCTCACTTTAGACTCGCTAGGCTTCAAAGAAAACAGAAGTGCAAAAACAAAAAAGCTGCATTTCGCGACTATAATTTGGAAGTAATTTCATGCTGACAAATTAAGCAATCATGGATGGAGTCCTGCTAAATGAGAGGGGATCTTCTTGGCTTAACAAAATAACAATAACAACCCCAAAATTTAGGTGGGGCCCTTAAACGCGGAATTCAAATTAGCCTGCTCAAACCATCCGAATTGCTATGCAACTTTTCCTTCTGATATCTAATGGAGAAATTGTACTCTTGGAGATTGAGGCTCCATCGGAGGGAAGCGGCAATTTTTGTGTGACATTTGATTGAGCCACATCAGAGGACAGTGGTCGGTCTCGAAGATGAACATCGCTCCAGACAAGTAATGCGACAACTTCTGGGCTGCCCAAACTAAACAAGCACATTCCTTCTCTGAAGCGTTGTAGGCTTCCTCCCTTACAGTTAGTTTACGGCTGGCATAGAGGATAGGATGTTCCTCATTATCGTCGCCGACCTGACTAAGTACCACTCCCATACCCTTGTCGCTTGCATCACACTGAACTATGAATTCCTTTGCGTAGTCTGACGCGCGAAGCACACGACGAGAAACCAATAGCGTTTTCAAACTTTGGAAAGCGTTCTCCATGTCCTTATGCCAGTGCACGCTATTCGGTGCTCCCTTTCGGAGGGCGTCCGTTAAATGACTTGCCATTTGCGATATCATAAGAAGCCAACAAACACTGACACCAAGGACAACATAGGGGAAATTACTTGTGCTTAATAAATGAAATAAAGAAACGATAAAAAATGGAAATTAAAGTGGATAAAAAAACAACTTCCCGCAGGTGGGAACCGAACCCACAACTTTCGCATTTCGCGAAGAGGGGGACCCTCGGTTAACCCCCTCTCTTCTCGTTTATTACATAACGAGGGTCTCGAATCCGGCAACATTGATGCCTTCAGGTAGCATGTGTGGGTTTACTGAACAGTTGCCTTCACCCAAAAAGATCACATTCTCGTGACGCCTGCGGCAAAAAGGACGTTCCACGTCCGCCGCCAAGGTTTGTGAGTGGTGGCGCTGGCTAACACTCCCAGGGTTCTACTAGTGCTCATAAATACCCAAGCAAGTACGTTTCTGTTTGTACGTTTAGATTAGGCTTTGACGATCCCCATGCCCGGGCGGTTTGCGCGCGTGATCGTTAACGAATACAGGCGCGCGTGGTGCTTGCTGAGTGTGCGCATTGACGCAATGACATAACGCGCTCGCGCACGCACACACACACGCACACACACACACACACACAGGCGCGCGTGCATAGATGCAGAAAAAGAAAGAGCCGGGAGGGCAGGGTGCTCTGACAACGAGGATAAAGCAAGAAAATAGTAATGTTGGGGCACAATTTAATCCCGTTTAGCTCGCCACGCACAGCTGCTCCCTCTACTCTGTCCTCCGAAATTGAAGGTCCGAAATGTTCTTTGAAATGTTGGCCGTGATAAGCGGGATTTGCTTCGTGCTGTGTGCGCACGCTGTATGTGTCTACCAGTCGCTAAACGAGAAGAAAGGGGGTTTAACCGAGGGGCCCGATTTTCATTAGTCATATAAGAAGCCAACAAACACTGACACCAAGAATAACATAAAGGAAATTACTTGTGCTTAATAAATAAAATAATGAAACGATAAATTATTGGAAATTAAAGTGGATGAAAAAACAACTTGCCGGAGGTGGGAACCAAACCCACAACCTTCGCATTTCGCGTGCGATGCTCTACCAATTGAACTACCGCGGCGCTGTTTCCCCATCCACTTTCTTGGGTATTTATGTGTCCTAGTAGAACCCTGGGAGTGTTAGCCAGCGCCACCACTCACAGACCTTGGCGGCGGATGTGGAACATCCTTTCTGCCGCAGGCGTCACGAGAACGTGGTCTTTTTGGGTGAAGGCAACCGGTCAATAAACCCGCACATGCTACCTGAAGGCATCAATGTTGCTAGATTCGAGACCCTCGCTAGGTAATAAACGAGAAGAAAAGGGGTTGTTGGATACGGACCCTTTTCCTGGTATCACTCGAGTTCCCCGACCACATCCGATCGCCATCGCTTTCCAATTGTGGTGCGCAGAGGCTCATCTAACACGTTCCCGGACCTGCCAGACAAGTTGCCGACTCCCACCTTATGTGCCGCACGTCGAGCTATTGTCTCCACCTCTGCTTGACTCTTCCCGAAAGTGCAACGGGAGGCTGACACGGTTCTAGGTAGTTGATCTTGATCCCGAGCAAAGCTGTTTTGCAGCTCTGAAAGGTCGTTCAAAAACAATCCGTCTCCTCCAGCTGAGCGCTTTCAGGCGGGGAGGCAACACCAAGGCAACGCCGGTGGTAAATCACACGTCCGACAATGGAGCCCTTGGAGCGACCTCACCTGCCGAATGTGACGCCACTTGGACGGGCGCCTACCATTGAAGTAAAATGACAAGACCTGAGCGAGCTCGACGATTGGCCTAACATGGTGTGACCCAGAGAGACCAAATGGGTTAAAAGGCGCGAGACAGGGAGAAGAGATATTCATTCTTTCATTCATTCATTTTTTCGTTCTTGCCACGGACCGCAGCGTCCGATTTGCTGCCGGCCGTTGATGACTTTGTGACTGTTCATTACTTTGTGTTATTACGGTAAATAATGTAAATAAACCTTCAGCTTTATCTCAATATCCTCCTCAACGTCGGCCAACTCCCGCACTCAACGGCAAGATCCAATAACTGGTGGCAGCGATAAGGATGAACTTTCGTCCAAAGAAGTCCTGTTGTGCCATTACCACCAGCCCGGATTCCGGATCTGCAAGATGCAGAATTTATCCTGCGAGCGCCCAAATTCTCCCTTGACAAGTCAGGATGCTGAGCCGTCAGGCAGCCGTGTCCTGCGGAGAAGCATCGGCAGGCAACATGTTCAAACGTGTCAGTAAGTGCCAGACAGCCCGGCGCCGCACCTCCTTTTGCCTGGGGGTCACCGCGCGCGCGAACTTTGAACCGGGTGGCCAGCGCGGTCGCTGGTTGGACCTCTCGGACGACCGTCGAGTGCTGACTTTGTATTGGGCCGTTTGAGTGACAATGGTTCTCGGGGAGTATAAAGCTGCGAGGAGGCTGCCTCGAAAACCGGATCCGCCGACCCACCGGGAGCCAGTGCCGCTTTCGACTGGGGTGAGATGTGTCACGCGTTTTTCGCCGGACGTCGCCGTGCGGGAACAGTCGCATTTGTGTGAGCTCTCGGCCCCAGTGCCGATCCGATCTTGTCCTGTAAAATGACCTGTATATAATGTATAAAGTCCCTTTTGTTATTCTCATCGACGCCTGGCTCGGAGTCTTCGCTACCAACGCTCTGTCACGAAACGGGTGACGAGCGCTACGGGACCACAAAGTCGTAATAGTGGTGCAGCGGTGCAAAGTCGTAACAGTGGATGGCAGCTACGGGATTGAGCGGCATCAGCTACCTCGGCGCGGTGAGTGCCTGAAGTTTACCTCAAACACCAGACTTTCTCTGACACAGGTTATAGTAGCTTAGGGAAGGATTTGGTGTTGCATTGTGTTAACCTTGTGTGTTTCAAGCCTAGTGAGAGTGTTTTGAAAACCAGGGGATGCTGAGGGGGTAAACAGGGCAGTGTGTGAAATACTTGCATATGTCTTACTAGTAGCATTATAGTAGCGTACGGCAGGTATATTCAAAAAGGGTAAACAGCAGGAGGACAGTGTGAACGATGGAGAAGTACAAGGTCAAGGAACTTCTCCAAATTTGTGAGTTGGGCATTGAGTTGGGCTCAACCTAAAGAAACAATGCGATCCTTGAGGTCATGAGGACTGGGGACGTAACGGCTGAGGAAGCCGAAGAGGCCTGGGCGGATATCAATGAACGTCGGGAAAGGCAGGCAGAAAAGGAACGTCGCGAGGAGGAAAAGGAGGAAAGGAGAGAGAGGGAACGTCGCGAGCACGAGCGTAAAATGAAAGAGTTAGAGACCCGAAATAGCTCGCCGGCGCCTAGTCTCACTTCTAACGGTCCAAGAATACGCGATCAACTTCCACCCTTTGTCGTCGGAGAGGATATGGCCAAATACCTCGTGAAATTTGAGCACGTGTGTGAACGGAATAGCATTGAGCGATCCCTTTGGGCACAGAATCTCTTAGCCTTGCTTCCTGGGGAGGCGTCAGACGTAATAACTTGCTTATCGAAAGAGGCGTTTGAGAGCTACAGTGATGTGAAGGAAGCGCTACTGCGGAAGTACAAATTGTCGCCCGAAGCTTTCCGGCAGAGGTTCCGGTATGCAAAAAAGGGGCAAGGAGTCGAATGTTGACTTCGCGTTTCGTCTAAAAGCCGACCTGGTGGAATGGCTGAAGGGCGAAGAGGTTTACGACGACCGCGACAAAATCGTCGAATGCATCGCGTTGGAGCAGTTCTACCATTGCACTGATGAGGATGTCAGGCTCTGGCTGCAAGATAGGCTAAAGGAGGTTAAGCTAAAGTGGTTAAGATAGGCGGCGCCACTGCGCTCACAATATGGCGGCGCCTACGAAAAAACATGTCCTAAGCATCCCGATCTCGCTTCAAAAAGTAATGAGCTTCCCTTTGAGTTATCATAAATGGTTTCTTTCCTGATTTCGTTTTTTTCTCTTAGGCAGTTACTCATGGCAGGTTTCTTTTCCATTGCCGCCACCCATGAGATTATTTCAGCCTCTCTGACTTTCCGCTTGACCTTCTTTGTTACTGTGTTGCCCACCCTACAGGCCGCATACTTGCTGATAAGCTTCCTAGTTCTTTCCCTCCACTGTGAATCAATGTTTTTCCTGTACAGATACCTGAACACCCTCCCAGCCCATTTACTTTTTCCATCTTCCTCAGCCGTTCTTCATACTCAATTTTACTGCGAGCTTCCCTCACTTCAAAACTAGTCCAGCCCATATCACCCTGCACAGCTTCATTTGTAGTCTTCCCGTGAGCGCCCGATGCGAGGCGACCCACTGACCTTTGGTTCCCGTCAAGTCCTGATTGTACCCCTGATTTAAAGCAAACAACCGCATTTCCAAAAGTAAGTCCTGGAACCATTACACTTTTCCAGCGGAATTGCGGAAGTCAGCGGAAGTGCGCCGCGCAGCTCCAGTATGGGAATTTCGCTTGCGCAGGGTAGACGGGGCAAGTGGAAAGAGTCTCTCTCTAAACCTTGGACGCGGAGAGGCTAGGGCTAAACACTACAAGAAAATATACGAGGGCAGGAGTAACACATACTACACTGATTCCACTGTACACAGAACACGTATATACACCACGGTTTACAATCACAGTGACAGATGGCATTTACAGAGAAGTAACGATCGAGCACCACAGTGCGGGCCTGCAACATCTGTGAGGCTGAGGAGATAGCCATCGCTAGGGCTACTGCGGCGCACACCAGCACAAGTGAGGAAGCCCACATCCTGACGGACTCTATGCAGACGTGTAGAAACTACCGAAACGGTAGGATCTGCATGGCAGCCGCCAAGATAATAAATAAAACCAAGGACCTTGGCGCAATCAAACTCATCTGTATACCAGGTCATGCTGGCATCGTGGGGAAATGAACTCGCCCACGTGGGGGCCACTGCGCACTCAGCATACCAGTGGCGCCCCGACAGTGAGGCGAGCATCGAACCCGAACCGGTAGACTGGAGCCGATCAGCAATCCTTGAATATTACAAAAGGGCTCGAATTAAATTCATCCAGCGGAGCCCTAGGGGCAACCGACCGTTGTGTTAGAAGATGGACGATTCCATCTGAAGACCGCAGAAGACCAGCGAATCTAGAGCTGATAAAGTTTTTCACTCACTCACTCACTCACTCGCCTCGCTCCACCGGAAATTAAGCAAAGCGGAACAACTTGGAGGAAGTTGCAAACCAAAACTTACCCGCGCCTACATTTACACAATATAGATAAAGAGCGATATCCAGATGAGTGCCCATGTGGGGCCAAGCTGGACCACCTCACGTGGGAATGCGCCAAGGCTCCTCAAGACAACACTCGCGAAACCACAATGCGAGAGGGATGGGAGGCCTTGCTCTCCAGCTTGGAGGAGGCAGCCCAGAGGGCTGCCACACTCCAGGCAAGCCGCAGAGCTCAAGCCAGCGAAGCCCTACAATAGGGGCCCCGACCAACCTGAAGACCGCTCGTCCTATTTTCTACAATAAATGTTTTCTTTCTTCTTTCTCTCTTGGCAGTGGCGCTCGCCTCCTGAAATCATGAGTTCGCGGCACTGAAATATTTCTATCTCGGCTATTAACGAAGCGATTGGAAACATTCTTGGGGTAGAACTATCAATATTGATTTCCAGCGTACAACCAAAATTTGCGATGTGGCCTGGTGAGGGGCCTATTAAGTTAAAGACAAACCACTCACTATGTACCCCTAGTATCCACACCTATAGCATCCGTGGCCACTAAGACAGACTTCAAACGGCAGCTGGAAAAGGTGTTTGTGTTTGTTTCTGCGTAACAGAATTTCGTTTTTGCATATATTCAAATTACGATCCGACGCTATCATGTCTGTAGGTTGTGTACGAGTCGTACTTTAGGAATTTATGATGCATTTCAGTTTCAGAAATTCAGTAACGCTTATGCACCACGCAGAGGGCCTGCATGGTTCAGGATTATTTTTCTCAAACTGACAACACCGCGCACGCGATGTCTCCTTTTCATTGCTTTCGTAACATGCATAGCACGACATGACATGTCCTGACATCACATGGCATGCATCGATGATATGACATACATGACAAGAATGGCATGCTCAAGTGTATATATATATATATATATATATATATATATATATATATATATATATATATATATATATATATATAACAACATGACATGACGAGAATGACGTGTACATGACATGACATGCATGGCATACATGACTACCCGGAAAGGAGACATAATGCTATTTCTTTGCATCCTTATCGTGCCGGTTTAAGATATATTAGCAAACATTTTAGGATATTCAGAGCCTAACAATGCCTGTTTCCCTGTTTTGTCTGAGCTCCATTTTGTCCATAATGAATTATCACGCGCTGGGGGTCTTGGCTGAAGGCAGCCGATTAATACCACAAACATTTTGCCGTTGTAAAGGCTACTACTACATTAAGAGCTTTGCGGAATTGAATCGGTGTTAGAAGGGCTCAAACATTTATACGTGACGGTACACTTGAAGGTAACTAAGCATACTTGTGCACTCATTTCACATTTTTAGCCAACATCACCGAGAAACTTGAATACTCGGGAGCAATGCTGACACAGAACTTGGGGCTCATTTTGGCATTCAGGAATGGTTCAGGAATACTTTTGAAGTGCACTCCTTAAAAGCACCCTTTGGGGCGTATCTTGTCCCACAACAATAATTGTTGTCTGTCTTTCATCTATCTTGCCCACATTCTCCTTTCTTTAACGCTGCGGGCCCAGTACTTCCAAGTCACGAATGGCATGCACATTATCAGCATGACATAGCATTCTCGCCAGGGAAGTAGCGAGCACAGCATTTTCAAGAAAAGAAATGCAAGCAAGGCAGATTGCGATTATCGTTGTGGGACAAATATACACCCCAAAGGGTGCAAATGTTGTAAGAGTAGCGTTGGGATTGCGCCCACTGATTCCACCCGAAGTATCGTGGAAGTTTTGCTGCGGTGCACTTTGACCGGCTGCCTCGCCGTTCCCTTCATGATGCCCTTGCGTCGGTGGCGCAGGGGTGTTTGCCAATGTGTAAGCTGCATAGCGTTCTCACTTCCTCCGTGGACAGCACGTGCTCGATCACGTGACCTCAAAAATTAGATGTGCGGGAAGGCGGCGTGCATCAAGCCACCATCCTTCTCAGCTAACCTTCACTTGTGCTCGCACCCGTATCACATAGTGTGACCACCAACATACGGCGCCACGGAAGAAGGAAAAATACTAGGAGGGAGTGTGAAGTTAGGCAGCTAGCCTATTACATGGTTATGACCTGTTTTCCATGAGCGTCTCGTTTATATCCAAGGCTTCAAAATTGGCACTATGGCGCTCCCTCCTAGTCTTTTCATGCGAAAGCGTCATAGTCCATTGAGCGAAAAAGCTGGCGTCTGTAGCAGCGAAACGGCACCTACATTCCCATTGGCTGCGACGCCACGTCACGAGTGCACCTCGACGGCGCAGAGTGGGCGAAACGGTCTTGTCTGAGGGGAGAGGGCATCGCCCCGACGCCACGTCACCAGCGCACCTCGACGGGCCCGCAGATACGGGGCGCGACGGATTGTCATCGGCAAGTCAGTCGTGTGACGCGCGCGTGCTGGTGCCGCCATCTAGCTTTCGGAAGCAGGCGCGCGGTCCGTATCTCTTTCTCTCTCTCACCCCCACCTGGCTAGCTGCTGTGCATGCTTGCCGGCCTTAGTGGCCGCTGCTGCTTCCTTGATCTCTCATTGTGCAGGACATCAGTGGTATGCGCTGTTGGCACCACAGGCGGCTGCTGCTTGCTGGCTCGGACAGCACGTACCGCTATGGTGCATTACTCACAGCGTAAAACTCGGACAGCTCAGCGGTGTTCAAATGGACATTAATGTTTTGGCATTCACAACTCACAAGTGCTCAGGTGTCCTCGAACTTTTTTTACTTTCTCCATGTACAGCGCACGGGCAGCACTAATTCTATTCGCATTTGGACTTCATCCAGGACAGCAAGAGCAAAATGTGCCTGGAGCGTCTGTATAATTGCCATCGCAATAGAGATGCTGGGCTCGCCGTGCATATTTTGATGTGAAGCGTTATTCGCCTCATTCTTGGTACTTTGCAGAAGGTAGGTTCTCGTCTCGCCTCATTTTAATAAAAAAATATAATGTGTGACCGATGGTGGAACCGAACGTCTGCTATTGAGTGCTGCAGGCCGGTGTTCTAACCACTAGGCCACAATCACTTCTTTTTCCTTTGCTTCAGATGCCAACCTTAGGCATCTGCAATTAGCTTTGTGCTTTCGCTAGTAGTAACTAGCTTAACACACCTGCAGCCATTCAAAAGACATGCATTACGGGACTTTGTGAAGTCCACAGAAAACACTACACAGGAGCGTTAGAAAAATTAAACGTGAAGCTGCGATTTTACATGTATGATGATTCACGCACCTATATTTAAAAAATAATCCTTACCCAAGGCAGACGCACCACGCGTGCACTTCCTGCGGATGTCCTTTGAAGCAGCAACTGCTTAATGGTCATGTATCAAGCAGGCGAGGCACCAAATAATCTATGATGTGACAGTTTTACCCTTTTCCTCATTTCTGGAATATGTTTTCCAAACGAATTCTGGTGGAAACATGTTTGTCAGCAATATTTCAAGATGGACACTGTAGATATTGAATGCTACTTAGAGACAATAAAGGAAAATATTAAGTCGACCTAGATTGAAAGACTAATTTTCTGCAATAATGAATTCTTCGCTCTAACAAGAACAGAACATTTGTAAGCGAGAAAATTGCAAAAAATAAAGATCAGAGTGGTGCCACCTGTTGTGAAGCATGGTACCTCTCTCGTGTAACATTTGGTGTGATGTCAGGGCACTGGGTAGCTGGCACCGTACGCCAGCCGAGAGACGAGCCGAGGCAGGAGGCAGGCAGTTTTGAGAAACACCACCAACGCAAGTTGAGTGGCCGATTCACAGATAGAGGCAGAGGTGGTGATGTGGAGATTACATTAGTGCCTCAGTTTTGGCTCAGGCTAGTCAAATTAAGGAGCAGCAGCTGAACGTTCAGTGGCAGTTTTCTACACAACTAAGTTGTATATTGGAGTTCGGAAAATGATGATACTTCAAGACAGATAAGCTATCGAATTACAGTACCTCAACTTATTTTCCTTTAGTGTCCCTTTAAGTAAGCTCTGACCAAGTTTTATCACACATTAATACTATATGAATGATGGTGCAAGCTATAAAATCACTTGCATAAGCTAGCTTAGCAGCATTCTTTGAAGAACTATCAGGCATTATATGGGATATTATTGGCTTTAGTGAGGTTATAACTGGTGCGGCTTATTACAGTGCTGAATAACGGCCAAGCCCTCTGCTATAGAGGACTTCCAGATAAGCAGCAATATGGAATAGGATTCAGAATCCATAAGGACATAGCAGACAACATTAACAAATTCTACAGCATTAATGAGAGCATAGCAGCAGTTGTAATAAAGCTAAATAGGAGGTATAGAATAAAGGCAGTGCAAACCTACGCTGCAACCTCCACTCATGATGATGAAGAAATAGAACAGTTCTATAAAGATGTGGAATTAGTGATGACAAAAGTGAAAACTCAGTATACTGTAGTCATGGGCGACTTCAATACAAAAATGGGAAAAAACCAGGCTAGTGAACAAGCAGTTGACAATTACGGCATTGCTTCTAGGAACACTAGAGGAGAGATGCTGGTAAAATTTGTTAAAAGGAATAAGCTCAACAAATTCTACCAGCATTTCTTTCTTTTGCTCTGAGGAATAAGCTGCGAAAAATGAATACCTTCTTCAGGAAGCGTAGCAAAAGAAAGTGGACCAGGAAAAGCATTAATGGAGAAACAAGAAATGAAATAGATTTCATACTTTCTACCGATCCCAGCACATTGTAGGGTGTAGAAGTATTAGGCAGGATAAAGTGCAGTGATCATAAGTTAGTAAGGCCTAGGATTTACCTCAATATGAAGAGAGAAAGAGTCAAGAGGAAACAGGCCAACCTAGACACAATAAGGGTAAAACCAGACCAATTCAGGCTGATGCTTGCAAACAAATATTCAGCCTTAGAACAGAGGGATGAAGATGACATAGAGGTGATGAATGAAACCATAACTAGACTGGCTTCAGAAGCAGCAATTAAAGTAGGAGGTAAGGCACCAAGGCTACCAATTGGTAAGTTCTCCCAAGTAACGAAGGACCTCATAAAGCGACAAAGAATGAAGGTGTCCAACTCAAGAGATCAGATAGAATTTGCAGAACTGTCAAAATTGATCAACAAGGAGAAAGTAAGGGATATTCAAAATTATAACGAGAGAAAGACTGAGGAAGCAATATAAAATGGATGCAGTATGTAAACAGTGAGAAGAAAACTTGGCATAGTACAAGCCAAGAAGTATGCACTGAAAAATGAGCAGGGTAATATCATCAGCAATTTTGATGATATAGTAAAATCCGCAGAAGAGTTTTATACTGACCTGTACAGTACCCAGGGCAGCCCCGCTACCTCCATTCGTAGTAGTAATGAACAGGATGCAGAGGCTCCTTCTATAACTAGCGATGAAGTTAGAAGGGCCTTGCAAGACATGAAACAGGGAAAAGCATCAGATGGTAAAGATGGAATGACAGTCAATTTAATCAAAGATGGAGGAGATACTATGCTTGAAAAGCTTGCGGCCCTTTATACGAAATGTCTCATGACTTCAAGGGTTCCAGAGAGCTGGAAGAAAGCCAACATTATACTAATCCACAAAAAGGAAGGCGTTAAAGAATCGAAAAATTATAGGACCATTAGCTTACTTCCAGTATTGTATAAAATATTCACCAAGATAATTTCCAACAGAATAAGGGCAATACTCCAGTCATACAAGAGAACAGGTAGGCTTCAGGAAGGGATACTCTACAATGGATCACATCCATGTCATCAATCAGGTAACCGAGAAATCTGCAGAATAAGATCAACCGCCCTGTACGGCTTTAATAGATTATGAAAAGGCATTTGATTCATTAGAAATACCAGCAATCATAGAGCCATTACATAATTAAGAAGTACAGGAGGCTTACGTGAATATCTTGCAAAATATCTACTAAGATTCCACAGCTACCCTGATTCTCAACAATAAAGGTAGAAAGATACCTATAAAGAAAAGGGTCAGGCAAGGAGACACAATCTTTCCAATGCTATTCCCTGCATGCTTAGAAGCATTCAAGCTATTAAATTGGGAAGGCTTCGGTGTGAGGATCAATGGAAAATATCTCGGCAACCTTCAGTTTGCAGATGACATCGTTCTATTCAGCAACAATGCAGACAAGTTACAACAAATGATTGAGGAACTTAACAGAGGAAGCCTAAGAGTGGGGCTGAAGATTAACATGCAGAAGACAAAGATAATGCCTGGCAAGGGAACAAGAGTTCAGGATGGCCAGTCAGTCTACAGAGACTGTGAAGGCGTACATTTACCTAGGTCAATTACTCACAGGGGACCCTGATCATGAGAAGGAAATTTACACAAGACTAAAAATGGGTTGGAGTGCATACGGCTGACAATGCCAGATCCTGACTGGAAGCTCACCACCATCATTGAAAAGAAAAGTGTACAATCAACGGATCCTTTCGGTGTTAACATATGGGGCACAACTTGGAGGTTGACAAAGAAGCTCAAGAACAAGTTAAGGACCACACAAAGCGCAATGAAACAAAGAATGTGAGGCGTAATGTTAACGGACAGGAAGAGAGCGGTGTGGATCAGAGAGCAAACCAGAATAGCCGATCAATATTCTAATGGACATTAAGAGAAAACATTATACGGATCCTATGTACTGTGGGAATCGATGTAAGCGAAGCTTTCCGTGCTGGATGCTTTGATTGACGATAATTAGCGATGATATTGACGGCTAAAGCTTTTCTTCAACCTTTAGGCTAACAGAAGGGTGGTGAGTTGATGTTAAACGTTACCTTGCATACACCACTGCTGTTTGTCTGCGTAGTACACAGAAAACACAGGGAGAGGTGTTTCCTTGAGGCGTTGTTGTACGCCATCTTTTATAACCTCCGAAAGGGTTGAGCGTTGTCATTTCCTCATATGGCACATCGCATTGTGGCAAAAGTATTAAACTTGAATTGGATTATGAGGCTGTACGTGCCAAAACCACACTCGGATTATGAGGCAAACTGTAGTAGCGGACACCGGATTAATTTTGACACCGTGACATACTTTAACATGTCCCAAAATCTAAGTGCACGTGCATTTTCTATTTCGGACCCTTCAAAATGCAGCTTCCGCGATTGGGATCAAATCCACGACCTCTAGCAATGCCATAGCCGCAAAGCTAATTGGCGGGCACAGAAGTGTTGAGTTGACGGTCGACCGCTTCCACAGTGTCTCCTGGACCCTGCAGTGCACTTTAATTAATGCAGCTCTGCTTCTGCACAGCCTGCGTAAGTTACCCGCTTGACATATTTGCACGGCTTTTATTTTTCAGAAATAGCAGGAACGTACTGCACTGTACGTTGAATTTAAGCTTATCCTGTTTCCCTGCAACCGCTGTTATGTAGTAGTGGGGTTTCCTCGCCTTCTAACGTCACCTCCCCGCACCTTTCTTGTACGAGAACTGACTCTTCTCCTTCCTCTCCTCCTCTCTGCAGCTCTATCTGTGTCCCCTCTGGCCTTGCACATTAGCAGAAAGGGAAGCGCTGCAGTTTCTGTTGTGCTTCTGAGGGGAGTCATGGATAATGACAGCTGTCAAGCGGCTAATGTGGCAACAGCCAGGGAGCTCCAGAGGGCATTGTGCACATTTGATGTGGTGGGGTGAAAATGAGTTTCTCCTGTCGCCTTTCCTCTCTTACTCGCGCTTGTCATATATATACAAGCTCTGCCCCCCCTACGCAGTGTGTGCGACAGCAGCAGCCCACAGCAGCAGCAGTAGCAGCAGCAGTGGGAAAGTCAAAGGAAGAAAAGAAAGCTTCGCTTTAATAATGGAGCTGGGCAGGCCATGTAATGTGTAGGATAGATAACCGGTGGATCATTAGAGTTACAGAATGGGTGCCAAGAGAAGGGAAGCGCAGTTGAGGATGGCAGAAAACTAGGAAGGGTAATGAAATTAGGAAATTCGCAGGCACAAGTTAGAATCGGTTGGCGCAGGACAGGGGTATTTGAAGATTGCAGGGAGAGGCCGTCATCCTGCAGTGGACATAAAATAGGCTGATGATGATGAACGCTTACATAGACAGGAAAATTTTTGTGTGCTTATAACTGAGAAACTCTTAGTTTGTGTGCACAGCCATGAAAATATTACAGTATTCTTAGTTGAAATTATTAATGCTTTATTGTTTCCATCAACGTAATAAACATTTCCTTCCAGTTCAATCAAGTGACTAGAAAAACTTTTCAAAGAATGCTCATCTCTCAAATATTCTAATACAAGTCTTGCCCAACTCGCCCTATTTTCAGTGTTACTGAAAAAAACAAACAGATTCATACATTAAAAAGAGGCCACACTTATCTGCGGCACTGGAAAATAATAAAGAGCCTCTAACTTGTCAACATTGATACATTCAACCAACAAAATTGAACCAACAAGACATCACTGAATGTATCACTTTTGTATACACAAGCAGATGCATGGGTGCATGTGGACTACAGAAAACTGGAATCCCAAGCACATACACACTGCATATGACAGCCAACCTCTCCTCCCATCACAACGGCTTAACAATAACAGGCTGTTATTGAGCAGCAAAAGTTTTTTGTTTTCTTTAATTCTAGCACCCAACTTTTTTTTTTTAATCTGCATGATGACCTGCTAGGAGAAGCATGTTTATATTCAAAGCAAATAAAACATTACAACTTCATACAAGGCACATATCATTCCACAGAAACATACTCAAACAAACCAGTCATTTCAAATGCTAAGAAAAAAGAAATGGTCAGATCAGTAAATGACTGATCATCATCACCCCACTCCTTTACAGCCATCAGCTCATGCTGCCACCTGACATGTACTCCACGCTGCTCCTTGAGCTACTGCCCTCTCCTTTCACTACGCCCCCAACATGTGTTCGTCAGTTTCATCAAGGCTTTTACTGAAAACAGCAGTTATGAGGTCAGAAATATGTTGATCGTCGTGGTTCATGTGTTTGCTCATCATGCTTTGCTTTGCACAACACAACATAAAAAGAAAGGACAAGTGAGTTAGATTTATCTGAGATTAAAAGAACATCATATGGTTTCAACTATTGCTACACCATAGTCACTCTGCACGAGTGAACAGATAAGATGCCCTTTCTCAGGAAAATTCGAGGGATGATTTTTAATGTGATTCGGCAAGTATATATAGACATATAGAAGCTGTGTCTTTGACTGGCACCAAAGGTTTTGAAGGGCAGAGATTCAGTGCAAGGCGATTCCAGAGCTGGCGACCCATCAGTGTCGCATACGGCTGCGAGTGGCCCGAGTAAGGCACTTACTGCATGAAAATTGCAATGTTCCTGTGCGCATGATATCAGAAGAGATGAAAATGAACAGGGATGCATGTCACCAGAGCATATGCAACAATTTAGGAAAATGGAAACTGAATGCAATAATAGTGTCACCACACTGACAGATGAAACAGAAAGAAATTAGACAAACATTTGCTGCTGAACTTTTGGAAAGAGCCAGAAGTGATACCACATTTGCGTTAAAGCATCACTGCCAGAGATGAAGTTGGTGCTACCAGTATGACCCTCAAATAAAGTGACAAAGTGCCAAATAGCAAAGTCATGGTTCACTTCCCTCTCAAAAATTGAAGCAGCAACCATTGAAAAGACAATGTCAATCTCATTTCTTGATGACAGAGGCTTGATACACTATGAATATCTGCTAGAAAGACAAGCAATAAACCAAAAACGCCCTAATCCAAACTTGTTGGTAAGCCCCCATCTTTTATGGGAACAGCACAGATGGGAGCAGCACTCTGTGTACGTGTGTGTCACTTGCTTGTCTCATCATAAGAAGCCAACGAACACTGACATCAAGGATAACATAGGGGAAATTACTTGTGCTTAATAAATGAAATTAAAAAATGAATGCGAAGGTTGCAAGATCGTTCCCCACCTGCGGCAAGTTGTTTTTTCACCCATTTTAATTTCCATGAATTTATTGTTTCATTTCATTTATTAGGCACAAGTAATTTCCCCTATGTTGTCCTTGGTGTCAGTGTTCATTGGCTTCTTATGATACGACTTTGTTCTCGTTTACCTGCTTGTCTCGTCTCTTGCACTGTTGCCATCGAAGAAATAAACCAAAACTTTTACATTAACATGCCCAAACATTTTTACCAAGCAATTCATCAGCACTGTCCCAATATGTTGTCAATCTGCACAACAGTGGTTCTTGTACAACAACACGAGGCCGCACACTGCTGTATCAGTCCAGGAATATCTGGCCAAATAACATATTCCTACTCTACCATATTCCCCCTATTCACATACCTGTTGCAGTGCGATTTCTTTTTGTTCCCCCTCTGAAATTGCCGCTGCAAGGGAAGCATCATGAAGATAAAACAGCAAACCAAATTGCTGTGACTCATGTATTGAAGAGAGAGCATCCCGTATGAAGCTTTTCCTGCTTGCTTCCATGACCTCCAATAAAGGTAAAAACTGTGGGTAGATAGGCATGGGGACTACATTGACAAGACCTAGAGTCATTATAGTCTGCAAGTTGAATAAATAATATTTTATAAGCTCAGTCCTGGAATTTTTCTGACAAAGGTTGTACTTGCAACAAATATCAAGTGTTCCTTCAGGTTCATCTAGTGCACCATACCACAGCATTGATCTAGACAAGGTGCCTGCAACACTAGTGCACATGCACTCTGGCACACTCTTCTTCAGCTCCAACAGCATTTGCTTGGTGCCGATTGTGCTGTCTGCGAGATTCAAAGGTTTGTGTAGCAAATACACACACGAAAGATGCACCAAGAGTAAGACAAATTCAGTAAAGGCCACATCGTGGAGGGCCCACCAACTAGGCTTGCCTTGCATGTCCTCCCTGGCAATGGATGGCACCACATACAGCATACATCTGCAGCCATATGCAATCTGCGTGCTTCAAATTGTTAAGGAGGTGCCTAGCATTGTCCAGGAGTTTACAATTCTTCAGGTGTCACCTGGAATTATCTCCAAGATTTCCCAAAGGGGGTTCTTTTCAAGACAACACGAAATTACCTAGTGTATCAAGGCCTCAGGGACTCGTAAAGGCTGCTGTTCACCCTAGTTGAGGTAAGGGAATCAGAGTCAATAAAGCCTACTTTCTCCTTTCCTTTTTTTTTTGCAGCATGCTTTGAAAGACTTCACAACAACACCGGCATCAATGTCAAAAGCTGATACAAACTGTATGTTTATATTTGCACATGAATGCTTTTCTAGCTCTTCACACTGAGAAGAGTGAGGGTGCTTAGTCATGGCAATGATGTGCATATGAAATAGTGATCGAGATCTACAGACAATAATGAGATAAGTTAATGTGCAAGAAAGTGTGAAACATGTCTGTGCTTCAGATACTACCAAAGTGTAGAGATTTTCATGTGACAAAAGAAATTGTTCCACTCAACTGAGCACAATTAAATTGACTTTTCAAAGACTATTACACAAATAAACTATGAACCTTTGGTCATCAACACTCATGAATTGGAAGTTACAATGGAGAATACAAGGCTGTGTGTCTGAATGTTAACATTTATTGTAGCAGCAAAATCTACGGGCCTTTAAGAAACTTACTGCTTGCTGCTTTTGCCAAGTCTAACTTTTCTCTCTTTTCCATATGAAGCACATACAATGTCAGCTAAAATCTTTTCAAACTGTGGTATCAAACGCACAATAAATAATCAAAGCAGACTAGTGCCACAATATCTAAGCTCTCTGAATGCATGTGTTCTCAATGCTGACAATCACCTCCTACTCGAAGATAACAAGGTATTATGCAGTCCCATGCAACCCATGAGAGATAGTAGGAGCTGCAATGTTCTCTCAAGTTCCGGCATTATGAAAGACAAACTCAAGCCTCACAGTCTCGTCTCTGCAAATACAGTCAAGTCCACATATAACAATCCCAGTTACCCAGAACTCCCATCCCAGAACTGAGTGAATTTTCAGCTACTACAAATAGTTTCCCAACAACCAAAATGTTTTGCAAAGAGTCTACGAGGAACAGTCCACTCAGTTCGGTTACAATGAACGAGATGAACTGTAAAATGGCAGCGTCTTGACGAGCCGTGAAAGGGACAACAAGCAGAGGATTGGCCCCAGTGATCTTGACATCACCTGCCTTAAGCTTTGTAGCTCGTTCAAGCATTCTGTACACACCAGGGGCTTAACCCACAACCATGTTGACAGTTTACGAAATTGTAGAGTAGCATTGATGGGTGCAAACTATTCATAGAGAGCTCAATCACCAATTTTTGCCAGTAAATGTGGTGCACATCAATTTTGGAAATAAAACATCTCTTCTGCAACTTGTTGAATTTCGTATCGGCAATTCTAAGAGCATGTCCAACTATAACAAACTTCTGACACAGCAAACATATTTTGTGCATTGATAGTGTTCATTGCATCTGGGCCCAGCTGTATTAACACTTCCAATTATTAGGAAGCCTGGCAAGGTCATATGTATTGCATATAGTGGCTAGAGCCTTTTGTAAGTACACCTTGGTAGAAGCCTTTGGCAACACACTATATAAGTGAAAAAAAAAATGTTAATGCACTACATTTTGCATGCTTTGCATGGCTTTCTCACTGATGTACACACAATACTAGGCCTGTTACTAAATACTGCTAAAATAAGCAACCAAGGAAATGTTTTCTTGCCATTCATAAAAATGCACCTATACACATCTCACTCAATTCACTCGAGGTGCACAGATCAGTGGCAGTAATTGCACTTAGGATGGCATTTTACTCCATTCACTCCACATTTGCAGCCAGCAGAAGTGTCTCCTTTGCCCTAGTGAAAAAATAAAAATAAAGAAGTTGAACACCAGGCAGCACCAGCCACATAATAGATTGTGATGCATAGTCAATGAACAGTTTCTACAACTGTGTTAACTAAAGTAACAAAGAAATTAGACATTTAATGAATCTCTTGTAATCAGCTTTAAATAAGTATTCCACAAAGTGCACAATCTTTTGTGATAAAATTTGAGTTCCCCATGCAAATTACACTAAATATATGACAGGACAAAACCTTCTTTATTTTTCCCCTACTTTTAATGATCCAAACAATCATCGAAAAGACAAGTATAGTGTGTATATGTACTACCCAATCGCTGTGGGAGTGACTGGGTCAATGGCACCATTTCACAGTAGCAAATATCGACACCTGCATCATGCTATGACGGTTCAGTCTATATGAGTGGTCTCTAATCAGCCATCTTTTATCACATTCCTCTGTCATGGGAACAGTTTGAACCAACCAACATCCTTGTTTGACTTGAATGAATTAAGTAAATTTAAAATGCACAAACAACATAACAAGCAAAGTAATATTTTGAAGTCTGCTTGAACTAACAACAATTTTGCATTATCCAAGTAACATATTCTTACCAGATGCTACATAAATACATAAGCTGAATTCATTCACACTTGTCGTCTATAACACAGCAGCCAAACTTTTTACAATACAATTCAGGGCTCAGAACAGTATTAAAACACTGCAAATATTGAGTACCAACCTGAGGACCCCATCGCGGACCTTTAGTAACCCAGCAGATTTCTGTCTGGCACACGGAGCATTTGAGCCAGTCACAACCCCACTTTTTCATGACAATAACACGACACTGTGGGCAGTGCATGGCTTGGCCCTCCTTTACCATATTCTGGAAAGACATGTTGAAAGCATTACTTGCATATATCCTCTTTCTAGCAATGGTGTCTTGCAAAAAAGGTATAAGTCAGTACTTCTAAAGACTTTGGTTACACATTTACATAGAGATGACAATCAATTACTGTCACATAACCCAGAAATTGCTTGCAGATACAAAACCAAAGTGTTTTAAAGATCTACAACCCTAACTTCTGTCAGTTCGAAGACTTTGGCGACATTGAACTATATCACTAGCATTGAGGGCGTATAAATATATTTGAAAGTTCTGAATGACAAATTGAATATCATGCTATTTGAGTTAATAATTGAATAGGGCTGCCACTATATGATATTCCGAATATCTCTTAAAAAGTTTTTCTGATGGTGTTTCAATAATATGCAGTGGCATGGGAATTATTTAAAATCAAATGCAAAGCAAAGGTGTTAAATTTCCTGCTGAGTCACAACAAGAATGTGCTAGAAAGGATAGCAAGAAAATGTAGGGAACAGCCAACTCAGCTCTGCTGGTTGCAGCTCCTCAATTCTAGCACGAACACTGTACAGAAGAGGAGCATGCAGCCGCTATTTTGCTGAGGAGCAAAAAGAGAAAGTACATTGAATCTATCATCATCACTTCCCACAAGGCTTCCAAAAGTTATATCACCCACGTTAGCAATACCATCATGTCAAGTTAGTTTACCAATGTTTTAATACACGATTCGTGCCTATTTCTTGAAAGGTGATACTACAAGCTGGATTTTTCGTTACTGCTTATACGTGTTTTAAATAAAACATATATAAGCATGTAAGCTACACATGTCTTATATTTAAATTTTACAATACATGAAGCCAACTGACAATGAATCCAGGGAGAGCATCGGGCAAATTAACTGTTCTCTTTACTTGTAGTACAGAAGAAGAAGAAGAAGAAGAAACTTTAGTAAAGAATAGTCCGGCAGGTCTTGATGTGGTGGCCTCAGGTGACGGCTCGAAGTTCTTGGAAATAATAAGGAAAAGGGAAATGCAAGTGGCCAGAAAGACAACTTGTCATTGGTAGGATTCAAATACACATGTGCCTCACTACTTGTGCCTCAGTGCTCTACCATTGAGCTACTGCAGTGGCCATCCTCTCGTTTACTTTATTGGGTATTTGTTTGTGTAAACTAGATGTAGTCCTGGCAGTCTCTGGAACTAGATCTAGATGTAGGGGAAGACAGCCACCATGGTAGCTCAATGGTAGAGCATCATCATTAACACTGGCATAGTGTGCGTGTGTGTGTGTGTGAGAACTTTTATTATTTTATTAAAATGAGGCCTGGAGGCTCGACTTTTTAAGGCAAGGCAGACCACTACCACATTGGCATTGTCAGGCCAAGCCCTTCAGTGACATCATGTGTTCTCTAGATGGCCCTTAGTTGGTCCCGAAACAATGGGCTTTGAATCCTTTTCTCCCACTGTGTCCATTCTTCAACGAGGTTGGGGAGAGTCACGGGACACCCGGCCAGCATATGTCTGATTCCAATGATGCCATTACAATCATTGCAGTCCATCTTAATCTCTCTCTCTGGATATATTTTATTAATGTGGTAGGGCATGGGATATGTGCCTGTTTGCAATAAGCGCAGTGAGACTGCCTGAGCCCTGTTCAGTTTTGAATGTGGCAATGGGGATTGCCTGCGTCCTAGACAGTAATGTTTGGTAATGTCATGGTAAGTTATTAAATGATCTCTATATTCCCTGGCTGGACGGTGAATGGCTCGGTTCTGACTATCACGGTTAGCAGGTCCTCATGCCAATTGTGATGAGCAACCTTACTGAGGTTTACCCGAGTCTCGTCCACTTTCCCCATATGCGCAGGAAACCATCAGATTTCAGTTCTCATAATTCCAATGTTGACAAAAAGTTTAGCTGCAACTCCAGCCATGTAGCCTTTATCAAAACCCCTTATAGCAGCTTTTGAATCACTGTAAATGCAGGCCCACTAATTACTCCTGATGGCTAGAGCAATTACCACTTGTTCCGCCACCATGGGGTCCTTGGTAAAAATAGCGATAGTTTGTGTACACAAAAATACCATCTGCTTTTGCCAGATTTAGAAGCCACTGCTGACTTCTCGCTCAGCCAAATTGCATGCACTGGTGATGGATGCAAGTTCGGCAAGGTGAATGGATGGCTCATGTTGAATGGATTTTCTTTCTACATAGAGTCTATGGGAAACTAACCAAGCCCTTGCACATTGTTCTGCGTATCTGAAGACTTGACTTAACCACATTCATCATAACAGGAATTGAATTGAATCGAATTCTAGCGTTTTACGTGCCAAAGCCACGATTTGATTACGAGGCATGCCGTAGTGAGGGACTCCGGATTATTTTTGACCACTAGGGGATCTTTAACATGCCCCCAACGCATGGGACACAGGTCTTTTTGCGTTTTACCTCCATCGAAATGCAGCCGCAGGGGTTGTGGTTTGATCCCGTGACCTCCATGCTTAGCAGCGCAACACCATAGCCGCTAAGCCACTATGGTGGTTTCACCTTAACAGGAATCTACTGTATATATTAATGGCATTGCATCAAATACGGCCTCCTCAATACAACCCTTTGCAGAAAATTGTATGGCATATAAATACCTAGCTAACCATTCAGATGTAGACAAATACGCTACAGTCAGATCTGAATTTGCTATCCCATGGTGTAGAAAGCGGTAGATCGACAAACATATAGAGCACTAAACATGCCCAAGCATTAAACAATATCCGTACTGAGCATTTCATTAAATATTTGAATGCATACTGCACTAGAAATTACTCAGGCTTTTGAATAAGCATGAAGTAATTTCACCACACCTGTTCAGTTTTCAACAGAATAACTCAACTGAGCTAGCCCTATTGCAAACAAAGAAACTAAAAATAAAAAATATTGAAGAAAACTTGTAAACAGTGGGAATATTTCTGGTCCTAAGAAAGGCCTTCGATTCAGTCACACATGAAGTATTTTTCAGTAAGCAGACTTCTTACGGGATTAGAGGGTGAGGTTTAAACTTGATTAGAAGATATATGCCAAATCGTAAACAATATGTCACACTGCGTTCATCATCGTCCAAGATAATGTAAGCAACTACAGGTGTACCACGAGGCTTTATTTTAGGGCCGGTTTTGCTTTTGTTTTATATAAATGATATCACTAGCATCCCACTAATGGAAAAAATGCTTTTGTACACGGATGACACAAATGCTTTCTTTCTTGGTGCTGAATTAACTAACATAAAGGCAAATAGGTGGTTAAGAGAGTGGTTATGAGAATTGTCAAGGTGGCTAGATGTAAACGAGCTTAAACTCAATGTCAATAAAACAATGTTAGGCTCTCGCTTTTACCTTGTTCTCGTTTTTCTTAAAGTATGGTATGTCATTTTTAGGTCTCAAAGCACACAAGTAAATAATCTTTTTAGTATTCATTTCTGTTACGATAAAATAGAGCGCACAAAGAGTGTTTACTGAGTGTTCTTTTTTACGGAAATTAATCTTGGAATGAGCATGTTAGCCATTTAAACTTGGAAGCTGTCACACATAATAGGTGCTTTAGGAAGGATGAGAAATTACATACCAGTTAGGTTCTGGCCAAGCCTATATTTTTCTTTGATACAATCACAGATACTCTATTGTTTTCTCTTATGGGGCACAACTGCTAGTACTGCTAACATCAAAAGGCAAGAAACCTTGCAAAAAAGGTCTATCCATGCCCTTGAAAGTTTGCGAAACACGTACTCTACTAGGGATTTCAGTGACCGTTACAAATTGTTATTTGTAAGCAAACTACAAACATGCTCACTCACAACAAATATTTATATAGTTTAATATACATCCACAAAAATTTGAAAAAAACTCACTTCATGATAAACACAATTTTTCAGCTCAGAAATGCTATTGATTGCCAAAACTAAAGACAAAGTATGGAAGGCAGCGTCTTAGCTACTTGATCCCTGCTTTCTTAAATTGTAACAGAAATATTGAAACTGAATTTTAGAAAGCAATGTACCTGAGACATTTCAGAAAGCTGCTTTATAGAGATCTGTTATTGGACCAATCTTCCTCTTGATAATTTTTTTCCAGTGCTTAGGTATTACAATACTTGGCACTTTTCCTATATTTTTTTGGATGCCAGACTCTATTTTTCTTGTCTATTTAAGTTTATGCAGCCAGCCCCCACTAACTGATCACGCACACGGTTAGTGGGTGTTCTTTGCCTTATTGCTTATGTGATGTTGTTTAGTTATGTGAACTCTTCAAGAACTCCTTTTACCTCTTGGTAAATGCATTTTCTGTTTGTTGTTTATGTATATCTTGTCAGTATTTTGATAGAGTGCATGAAAATTAATATTCCTTACTATTTTTTACATATTGTGACATGATGGTATTATGTTACCGTTGTTGCTTCAGCGTAAAAAATATTGAGGACAGGGACCTAGCCAGTTGCAGACAAGCACCTTTATTTCCTGGTTTTCCTTGGTTTCTTTTCCTTTGTCGTATATTTATCCATGTTGCAAATGGGTATGAAGCTGATACTTTTAACGAAAACGGAAGGTGAAACAAAAATAAACTGTAACTGAAACTGATGTAAAACTTTGCTTCATTCCTAGTGCAACTCCAAATTTAAAGAAAAGTGCCATGATTGAATTGCATCAGTCACATAAATACGTTCTTTTCTGTTCCAATGTTGGCTGATCTGTTCGCACAGAAAACACAGTCACTAAGGCTTTAAGAAAACTGGGAATTAGCTGTCACCTACAGCCTGCTAATGAGAAATCGAGCCTCTTGCGTGCAAGTAACTAATCTGCTCTTCCACAAAATATTATTCTATTATATGGCATTCTCATCACACACAAATGTCACACCTTCTCGAACCAGTGCAGGACAAAGCAGTATGTTTTATACTGTCTTTATATAGCAACTGTTACGTCATTAAATGTTTCAGATGGGGATCTCACTAAAGCATGCCAACTCTGTTGTGAAGTGGTGTTGCTGCTGAATGAATGTTAAATGCTATTACTGTAGGAATATGGCCCCATAAGGCACTTCGCTTTTTGCCCTCCTCCTGAAGTGTATATCTATATTCATACACTTTTTGAAATCTTCACTTCATATTCAAAATATGAAAGCACATCTGCACTGAAAGAATCATAAGCTGACACCACTTGTCATGAACAGAAAGTATGCCAGGCTATCACATCTCAATAATCATGTTTCCATACACTCTAACATAGCAGTACTTCATTTGCACTTACTTATGGACATTATTACAGCTTGTCGTGTCACCTCAAGCTGACTGCTGTTGCAAAGTTAATTCCATCTTTTCACAGAGAAAAAGTATAAGAATTCACCTCCGGTTCTATCAATAGTTGATTGCAATTCGTTGCCACCAGTATTGCCAAACTAAGAAAGCAGATCTACTTCAAAAAGCCCTTAAGGACATTCTACAAACTGGCAGTCTTATGTAATTTGCAGGAGTGTGCAAATATTCAAAATTTCGAATACATATAGAATAGTTGCTGCTATTAACTTCGTAGATTCGATTTGAGAACTCATTATTCAAATTTGTTGAATATTCATTTTTTTCAAATTTGTAAGGGATCAAAACAATTACTGAAGTCTCGAGGGATAGAGAACGGCGGATGTAAAAACTGTTCCAAATAATTCTGCTAGAAGAAAAGCTGCGGTTGTTGCGCTGGGGTACAAATTCCTGAGCGAAGCAGAAGCATATAAAGTCTCCTCAATAATTTCCAGTCATTCAATAAAAACTGATCGCTTTGAGACAGCCTATTATACAAATTTGTTTCAATTTACTGTTTGTCCAGTCTCACAATGTTTGCATCCCTTTAAAACAACGTGTGGTCCTGTAGTATCACATTTCTCTCCTTCAGTGAACACAACATTGTATGTGCATCTGGTAACATGCTGTTCCCTGTTTCATTATTGTCATTGCTATGGTAACCGGGCACAGATAATTGAAATCAGTTATTTATAATTTACAAGTGCCTCAGTTGTCCATGTGTCTAAATGTTAAAGGTATTACCTGCATGCATCAGTGTATGCCTGATTATTTCTTTTCTTAACAAATGAACTTTGTGCAAACTTTATATTTCATTTTGTTTAAAAATGAGAAAATATTTTATACTCAGTTCAAAATTCAGTGGTCATTTTTCCAGAATATTTGTATTCAATTCAAGTAAGAAATTTTCCAATTCAAACATCCCTAGTAATTTGGTTTTGATAGCTACTTCTCTATTTACTTTTTTTGGGGGTATGCAGGATTTCTGATGCAATATGCTAATTATACTGCATAATTGTTGCATAATTCTGTTCATTTTTCTTTTCGTTGTCTTTGCTCATGTGTTGCTTCTGTTTAGCTTACTGTGCTTATTTTGTATTTTTTCCCTAATTGTATTAATGTCTACCTCTGTCAGCCAACGTCAATTGTTAGTACACATCACAATAGCTCCACAAAACTGTAATAATTAAGGTGTTGCTCATTTTGTACTACCCTTCTCCCATGCAGTCACCATCAGGACCTTCAGGGTACTAAAATAAATAGAGAGTGTGTCAACTGGACGGCCATAAAATAGAAAGACATCACTGCGTTGGATTTATCCATAAATAAAAAAATACTTTCTTAATGGCTAATAAAGCAACCATTACAATGAAGAACTGGAACATACACCTCAGAATGGCACACGATGACGATGAGCCCTATTTGATTGGTGTGTATTTTTATTGCGAACTGTCTTTATTACATACACTTGCACGTTACTACTCAGACAGGATGGATAGGATCAGCCAGTTAGGAGGAGCCTCACTAGACCTGTTCTTACTATTCATTCTGTTAACCGTGGTGCACGAACTCAAAAAAACATATAATGGTTCAAGTCTGATCATACAAGCCTATTCAAGTCCAGCTAACTCTCAAGATAGCACCTTCTTATTCTCCATCAAAAAGCATTTGCACAAATATTCAAAACTTTCTTTGCATAAAGTACCGTAAGTGACATTTCTATGAGCACACCTTTTTTATATATATATATATATATATATATATATATATATATATATATATATATATATATATATATATATATATATATATATATATATATATATATATGCAACTTCACTCTGCACTGAAGTTATGGAACAATAAATTTTGCAGGACACTAAACGTGTGCACTACTGGAATAAATAGTACTACACATTGTTTGTGAAACTAATTATTCTTTCCAGATATAGCCTAGTTAAAATTAGTTCACTCACTCTATACCACAATGAATTTAACTTCCCTGCCCCTTAATAATTTTTTCCTTACATCAATGAAAGCAAAAGAAATTGGGCCCATCATGCAGATATGCTAACGGAGGAATGGCGTATGCCATTCATATATGAGCGATTCCTCAGTAGGGAAGTGAACAAAGATAAGCATTGGCCTTACTTATTCACACTTTCAAAAACAACTAACTGTCAGCTGGCCAACCAATCAAAGCCCAGTTTCAAGTTTCACTAACTCATTTTATCCTCTAACTTTGAATAAAGCGAAACTTATACTCATGTATAGGTGTGCTCAAATTTTGGTCAATCTACCATGTACTATATACATGGTATCAAACTATATGCTGTTCCACAATAATGTGGCACTTGAAAGTGGAAGCTACAGCTGGCATCAGTGAATCATGAATGCTACCATGTGATGGTATGCATCCTTGCATTATCTTTTCCACCACGTTAGAGCACCATTTCCTCAGTCTCAAGCAGAGTGTTGAACATTGTCTAAGTGCCACAGCACCTCTCGCAGCTTCCACTCTAGATTGTTAACCAAAATACAAGTGTTGTGGAAGCCATGTACACAGTCTCACAAAGAACACGAAGGAAGTCTATGTTTACGTCCAAGGCATCGTAGAGAGCACTCACATCTAAATATTCCTTAGTCTGCTTTGCCTCCTGACCATCGGGGGCATTAAAATCTAGCTCATCCTGGTACTGGAGACAGTTCTTGCCCTCGTGAATGGCCCGGCAAGTGAGGCAGTTTGAGTGGCTGCACACAGGGCACAAGAAGGTATTGACATTGTCCTCCAGCATGCACCAGCCAGGGCAGTCTGCAGTCTTGCAGTGGAAGCTGTTAGGTGCCTGGCTCTCTGCAGTCTTCACACTACGTGACAAGTGGTGCTCATACACCTCAGGGCTCACCAGCTGTAAAAGCAAATTTTAGGGCTGCATTTGACCTGTACTTACATAAAAGACATGTACACAGGGTGCAAAATAGGGAGAAAGCACATTCATCCACTGAGAGGCCTAGTCTGCCTCCAATGCAACAAGCCAAATGTGTTGGCTTTCTGTACAACTAGTTACACAGAATGGACTATAATGCATTATAAGCAGTGCACAAATGGACAAGGAGAACTTAGGTAGGACACGGAAAGGTTTATTTTTCTGAAAAAACAAAAAAAGCTAATTAGAAAGACAACAGTCCTGGAAGAAATCAAAAAGATTCCTCAAGATCATGTGAGCAACAAAATCATACGGCAACAATAATAACTATTTCTTTGCTTGACAACATTACCAAAGCCTGGCTAATGCACATGCCCTCATAATTTTTTTTTTACATTAGGAAATGCTTCAGCTATTTTACACATGCACTGATTGCAATGCCTGATAATCACCAATGTGTTGTGAGAAGATAGCACAACCACACTGGCGACAATGGCTCAACATATGAACACCTAGTACATATTTTAAGAAAGAGTTAGCACATTTTCTTAACCAAGCATTAATGCTTCTCTGCCCAATATGTACTCTGCCACAGGCTAAATGTGAGTTGTACACAACCCTTGATTCACAGTCAGTGTACCTATTCAACTATGAAGGCCACAAAGATGGCACAAGCATCAAATTTTCACCTGATATGATCAGTTTTCCCATTCTGGCAGCCAGTGCAAGGGAACAGTTACTAACAGCCATTAAAAAGTGTACTTTTATATAGCCACCCTAAACTTTAATGTTTTAGAAAAACTAGGGTGTCAAATTGGAAATATTTTAGGTCCGTTCTTTTTTTGGTTAAGGTTCCAAGTAAACTGATTCACAGCTCCAGAGCAAAAAACACAGTTTACAACAGTTCAAAGCAGTTCATAACTGTATGCTTATACAAAGTTATGGCTAACAAATCAAATGCAACTTAGTATCACTAGCTTTGCATGCAACAAAGACAAATGGTGGTTAGCACATGTGGTATGTGGTAAACGTTTGATGATGAAATACACTATTCTTCAGCAGGCACTTGGAGCCATAAATGATTATTCATAGTGCATAATACACAGACTAGTAATTATATGTCATTGAGCATGTACAAGGAAAACCTGTAAACTCTATCTTATTAAGGAAAAGTCTTGCTTTAAGCTAACCTGTGTAGCTGACAAAAAATGAGCAAAAGGTGATAATTGTTATGGTTCAGGCTGGCACATGCCTTTGTTTCTATCCATTACTGCAGGGCACTGTTCCTCTCAAAATTCATTTGCTAGCCACACTGGCAAGCATATAATGGCAGTGCAGCTACCAGTTGCTGCAGTTGCTAGCACAGCTGCATGTTACCTATGCTGCAAGGTAAGAACAAAAAAAAAATCTTTTTGACATAGCTGGGGCACATGGAAATGGCATGCGGAAGCACTACAAGTGTCAGCCCTGCTTTTAAGGAGTTCATGGTAAAGTGACCTCTGGTGCAAATTGTGCACTATGATTTCATTGTCCCAGCACAAGTATGCTACAAAGTAGTGCCACGGACCCATTGTTAAGTTATCGATAATAGGGTTAATAGCTGGGCAAGTTGGTACAGATACATTGATACAAACTGCGCAACAAGAGAAGGCACGAGGCAGGAATGGTAACAGATGAGTGCAGACTTACAACTGAGTCTATTGGCAAAACAAGAAATTTTATATATAGTGCACATCCAGATTGTCCTGTTACCATATCACAGTTACAGATAAAGAGACAATTAAGTGTACATAAACAAGAGTATGATTCAACTGATTCAACAGCGTGATTCAACTGAAGCATAAATAAGCGCATTCCCTGTCTATCAGATTAATTGAAGGGTGGCTAACGCACCCCTCTCCCTTCCTCCTGATATGTAATGCTTTGTTTTGCAGTTTATATCAATGAATAAGTTATCAATGTTAGAAAAAAGTTGCAGTTTTGCCCGAAAGGAGAAGCATTGATTACGAGAGCCAATTAGTGGACAGCAATATGTAGTAGATTTAGTAGTGTCATCGGCCGTATAAACTTGTAAACATAGGCATACTAAATAAATTAATAAGCATTGTGTCATGCACACACAAGCAAATATGAACACATCGCACTCGATGACCACGGAAACTCGCTGTCAGAATGCTGAAGTGAGGAAGAGCAGCAGCAGCAGCAGCAAGCGAATTGACCTTCGTGCTGCGTCTCACATCAAAGTGAACTAAGCCGTGGAAAGACAGTACGTCCTCGGTGCAGATGGCTTGCAACATACAGTGGCCCGGCGGGGGCACACATGGCTGCCCGGGCTGCCCAAAGTAGAATGTGTCCCCCCTCCCTACCCTACCCCCAGAGCCTTGTGGTCGACGGAAGACAGTACACTTCCTCCCAGCTTTCCTTGCTTGCATGCGCGAGATTGAGCCACAGTCGCCAGCTCACTATCCAACACTTTCATTCACACATACAGCATACGGCGTGCGGCAACAATTTTATCGGCCTTGGCTTTTATACAGAACCTCGCGGCGACACCAAAGGTGACGGAAGAAATGCGCTTGGAGTTTCCATATAATTGCTATCACAATAACACTGACTGGCTATCTAGAAAGTTCACTCTCCTGTAGGTGAATATGTGGGTATCCAACATCAGTCTAAGGATATATTGCATAAATTAAGGAAAAGTTTGTTGCCAATAAGGGTGTTTCTACAATGTGCTGTAATAAACACACACATATGTACATGAGCATGCACACACACAACACAAAAGAAGTATTCAGTGGTCACTCTGTGTGACAGCCACTACCACAGAATCTTTGTTGCCAGCAAGATCGTGATGCTTTGATGTTAAAATGCATTTAAAGTCAGACAGCAGTGAAAAAAACCTTGTAATTTCCTGTTTCAATTCTACTTCACACTTATTGTGTTTATTTTGCAGCTTTCAGTTTCTGGCTCAGTTTGAGTTCAACTTTGATAAAGACAAGCATGTGCTCAGCAATTATCTTGCCCCTGCAATCCAGAAAGTCACCAAAAACATAACATTCAAGAGCATTTCCATGAGCTCTGATAAGCAGCCACAATAAATAACTCATAGGATTGTATCCTTATTGTACTTCTGATTATGCCAACGGTCTTAATAGAACTGTTACCAAGAATACAGAAACAAACCAATAAGAGGGAGAACTGCCCATTTGGAGTTTCCAAATAGTATCATGCTTGTTCTTGGTAAAGCTGTGCAGTAGACATATCACCATGTGTTTTGTAGCTATTACAACTTTATTAAACACTAAAGGCTGTTCATTGGATAAAAATTACCTTCGCAGAGAATTCATTGTTGGTAAACAGAGATGAACAGTGGTATCTACCATCTTGCACAATTCTACAGATGCAAATGAGGCTGATATGCAACGTTTCACTATATATCAAACAGAAATTCAAAGGCAGCAAAAGTTCAATAAGAAAGTACTGCAAGACCTTTGGATATTTCGAATAGAAATATTAGGCATCTGCAATATATACATCCCCCCCCCCTCCCCCCAATTTGATATACCACCAAACTTCCCTGAAATGTGCTCCTATCAAGCATAACTTTCCAATATGCCAAGACTGTCTAAGATAATGAAAACAATGCTGGACAGCTTACTCAGCACTACTGGGAATGGTATTAAATGAAACAATATTCAGTAAGCAATGATGATGCAACTATAAGAAGGCTTGCTCCCAACCACAAAGCTTAATAAACCAATGCAGTACTCACCGCCCTAATTTCCCGTTCTTGTAGATGGCTGCTGCATGAATATTCATTGTTCCTGAAGGGGCACTTTACTATAGCCTCTTCAGCATAGCGAACAGAATTTGACAAGCAATCTCTGACAAGAAAAAGGGAGTAAAAAAAAAAAGAACACCAGATTAATAAATACCATTATTGCAAAAAAATATCACAAGTTTAGACATTAACAACTATCAAATGCAATGAAAAGGAATTAATTTTAATGCCAGGGTGTTTTTTTCACAATTCCTGGACTCAGGATTAAATTAAATTAAATTCTGGGTTTTCACGTGCCAAAACTATGATCTGATTATGAGGCATGCCATGGTGGGGGACTCTAGATTAATTTTTGCCTCCTGGGTATTTTTTAACATGCACCCTGTGCATTTTTACATTTCGCCCCCAATAAAATGCAGCCGCCACGAGCGGGATCAAATCTCAAGATTAGCCGCACAACACCATAGCCATGGACCGTGGCAGGTCCTGGCCCATGAAATATGCTTAATTAATTACTGTTTCTTTCTGGATGTTTACTATGACTTCTGGAATGAACCATACCTGCAAAACATGTGTAAGCAATCCCTCAACAAGACCCCTTGGCCAGGTTCTATGCCTAGAAAGCAAACTGAGCACTCAAATGCTTCCATGCTTGGCACCAGGTCTTGTTCATCAAGTTCAACAAGTCGCATGTAGTCTTGAGGCAATAAAGTTTGCAGTGGAGGCACTTGTTCTGGTTCCGCACCGTGGCTTCCATCCTCCCTTAACTAAAAAAAGAAGCCCGTTTATTAGAAGAGTGTTGCATCATAGTGATCACCGATCTCTCTCTCATTTTGTATTATTATATTCATATGAAAATTAAAACAACATACAGGAAAATGAAGTCAAATTGATCAACATTGGAAAACCAGGGAAGACAGCCTGGAGCCCCAGGCTGGAGCCAGGCTACAAGCTTCAAACAGTTTGCCACTGACATGAGCTTAAGGGACAATAAATGCAAATACTGAATCAACCTAGAGTGTTAGATTACACTTTAAGAAACATAGCAAAATTTACTCTATTACAAGAGAAGATTAGTTGCAGAGAAAATTGCAAGTGAAGGGGCTGCACAATTCTTCATGAATTAAAAACAACTGCGGCAAACAGCGCTTGCGAAGTTTTACAGTGACCTCAGAGGTAACAATTTGTTGAACTCTACTGCCTGCTTTGTGTTAAAGGTCTGCACAGAGAGGGTGTCGCACACACACAGGACCAGCAGAGTGGTGCACAGCGACAGCATCAGTGAGTTTTCCTGTGCGAAAAGCCAGAAAATTGGCCAAACTGCTGAAGTTTTTAATGAGAAGTTATCGACTACAATTTACCAATTGTAAACAGGACGTCTTATATCATGAAAGCTGGTACCGCTTTTTCATCGTAGTGGCACAAATACTGCCCTATGTTTATGCGATTTTCTCACTTCCGAATTCCCTGTTCTTGGTAAAAGGAACACACTGTACACCTTGGTGCACTAATTTATTCCTTTAGCTTGACTTAACAATTGCCTTTAACGTCTTTCCATAACTCTAGCCAAGCGAAAGCTTTGAAAAAGTATTTGACAAAGAGAAATGGAGGAAAGAAAAGGAAATAAAGAAAATGAGAGAGAATAAACATGTCAGCAAGTTGAAGAGTGCAAGGTGACAAGTGTGTGAGCACATGTATGCAGCAGCATTCTATAAAGAGTCATATTACCCAGTCAACAAACGAATATGCTGGTAAAGCCAACATTCTTAGATTACTCTCAGTTTGCAAGCTGACTCTTTCATTTCCAAAGATGACATGGTGCTGCTATCAATGCCAGCCCAAAGAGCAAACTGGGTCGCCAACACTCGAGCACTACCGTGCACTGAGAATGGGGATGCAATATGCAAATATACCAGCATTTCTATTTTATAAAATGCAATAAGGGCTGTTGTGTCAGGGCTAAAAATCTGGGCCTTAGCAAAACCTTTGAGACAAGAACAGCTGACAATTTATCAAAAAATGACAATTTATCACTCATTTTGCACTCCGGTTTATCAATGTGTAGCATATTTGTGATGCTTGACCAACTGAATGTGTTTGACTGAATCACAGTGATAAAATTCCCAATGAACTGCATATGCAGGACAGTAATGTTTAATTTAACTATAATTACTTGTGTGTCAAGATTCAGCATTCGCTTCACTACTAAGTGGCTTGCACGGATCATGACAAAATAAAAAACAAGGACAGAGCTTGCGTCTTGCAATAATGGCATTTATTACAAAGCACTAATGAGCAAAAAAAAAAATATTCTATGCAGTTATGTAATTTTGCTACTGTTAAAGTAAAACAAATGCAAAATGCAAGAAAAGTTAAAAGTGTATACAAGAGCTTGAATGTTGCCTATCAAGATGAGGCAGACTGGCACTATGCAATTTCAGACTGGCAGCATAGTAGGTAGCTGAAAAAAAATGGCTGTACTCAACCGCAGGTCACTCCAAACTGCAACAGTTTCGATCATAAAGTGATGTGGCATGTCCACCCCTACTCATGAAGCTGGCATAGTAAAGAAGCCCTTCTCATGGAATCACACAGCAAGAGCAACAACAACTTGTGTGAAACTACCATGAATGCATCAACTCGGAAGTGACATACTCAGCAGCTTTCAAGGTGAAGCTAACCTAGCAATGTTGGGTCATGCAGCTCTCTGTCATAATCTACAAGGATAATAAAAAATGCACACTCATCTTCCCTACGGCTTACGCTGGCACAGTCTTACGCATGTCAAGTTCTCAGTATATATAACTGTTCTCAAATTCAACATATCCAGGTTCAACTGTAATATATTCCCATCATCCACAATTTAAGAGTAGAAGAAAAAATATTTTATTGGCAAAGATAAGCGAAAGTGGTTCAGCATGAAATACACAGAAATAGATAAGTACAGACTGCTGGGTGTGTTGGTAATGCACAATAAATAAAAAAAATAAATTATGGGGTTTTTCGTGCCAAAACCACTTTCTGATTATGAGGCACGCCATAGTGAGAGACTCCAGAAATTTCGACTACCTGGGGTTCTTTAACGTGCACCTAAATCTAAGTACACGGGTGTTTTTGCATTTCACCCCCATCGAAATGCAGCCGCCATGGCCAGGATTCGATCCCACTACCTCGTGCTCAGCAGCCTTAACACCATAGCCACTGAGCAACCACGGTGGGTAATAATAAATAAAGGAGCCTTAAAGATGAAAGACAAGAACAAGAAGGTGACAACAAAGTGCTTATGTTATCACTTTCTTGTTCTTGTCTTTCGTCTTTAGCGTTCCTTTATTTATCACACAGAGATAAGCTGTGAACAGTGATAACGCATTGCTAAGCATCACAGGACAGTGTATAATGCTTTCACAGTGCCATAAAACACTACTAAGTACCGCAATTAAGCAATGAACATTCCTTGAAAGTGTGTGTCTGAGCTGCGGCACGCCAGTCAAGAGGTAGTAGCGCTCTAAAAATGGGCAATCACCATGGTGGATGCAGCTAGGCATGTTATGTCATGCCTTCTGTGCTACCCTGCACCATGTTTTCTCTAAGTGTGTGTAAAGGGCATAAAGTGTCTATGCTGCATGCTTCATGACACATGCATAGGGTGTGAAAGTGTCAGTGGGAGAGAATGAAGTAGTTCATCCAAAGATTCGTTCATGTACAACAATGAAATGCAGGAACTACAGGGACAGAAGCGTTGTAGAGCAGAAGCGGGGCACAAAAAACCCTTCACCAACAGCACTATTGTTTGAATAATGATGCCTAAAAAAATGTCAGTGCTGAGGACAGGAAACCCAGAAATAATCACAAATACGTTTGGATAGTTCTGCCACAGCTCCATGGTGCCCACACAATTCACAGACCAATACATCATCATAACAGTGGCCCATTACCAACACTGCACTAATAAATTTGAACAGCCCACTGCAAATTAAGCATTGTATTGTTCATTGTATAGCACTCAACACTGCAAAGGGCCCCATCAGCTTCGCCAATATGAGTCATTCAGGTGTAGTGCGAAGACAGGTTTAGTTTTTATTGCAGTTGTTGCACAAAATACAAAATAGTGATGCGTGTATTGTTACTGTTCTCTCTCCTTGAAGTTGTACAGCCTGCTTAAATTGTTTTGATTTCAAACATATTTTTATAGAAGTGCCGGCGAGTAAACTATTGCCTTTGTCACTAGTTCATAAGGAAAGGCAGACACAACTCACAGAAGTTAAATGATCAATTTGCTAATAAACAAGATTTCACTAATAAATTAAGTTTTACTCAAGAATAAAAGGTATTTGATTTTAGCACAGATCCGAAGCCCATCAACCTTTGAAGTCACTTCATTTTGCAAAAACCATTTAATGAGAATCTGCTCTAAGATAGGCCCTGTTAAGGGGCCCATAAAGAGGCTCCAACTTCATGCAGTCAACAAGTGATGGTAAGTTTACATGAGACACAGAATTTGAAGGAATTAAATCCTCAGTGCTCCTGTGTATGTACCGTCTCATTCAGTATGGGATGCAACAAAGTGCCAGAGGTCAAAACGGCCCCAAGACTGCATGGTGCCACCGACATACAGAAAAGTGGTTAGTAAATGCCAGTAATTCAAACTGTGTTTAGTTCTCCCATTTTGCGTATGTCAGCACTGTTGTGCAATTTTGGGGCCCTTTTGACTACAGGCACTGAGTTGCAGCTCATATTGAATGCGACATACATTCCTTGCTACATTTTATCAGCCCCCATCTCTACATTTTGCCCTCACTTTTTGTGCACTACCTACACCAAATCACGCGGTACCAACTCCCCCAAACCACTGTGCTTATTCTAGCCTACACAAATCCTTAACCTCAGTAAATATTTTAAGGATTAAGAAGTGCCCCATGCCATGAAGATTTTTTTTTTTCACTTTTGCTGCACAAAAAGCCAACATTCCAAAACATGGCACTCCCATGTACCACACCAGATGAAGCTTCTTGAAACCAATGGCATCCACTATAATATGTCAAAGAAAAAAACAGTTACACATAATAATAATAATATTTGGGGTTTTACGTGCCAAAACCACTTTCTGATTATGAGGCACGCCGTAGTGGAGGACTCCGGAAATTTTGACCACCTGGGGTTCTTTAACGTGCACCTAAATCTAAGCACACGGGTGTTTTCGCATTTCGCCCCCATCAAAATGCGGCCGCCGTGGCCGGGATTCGATCCCGCGACCTCGTGCTCAGCAGCCCAACACCATAGCCATTGAGCAACCACGGCGGGTAAAACAGTTACACAGGCAGCTCGTAACAGCAATGGTCTGTGCTGTCAGTGAAGTGAAAACATAGCCAGGAAATTTAAACTGTCCAGCCGTCTAGGTCACTTTTAAATTGTCCTACAAATCAACCATCTGTGTGCTCTGAATGCGCAAAGCTCATCCCGATGCTTAATCTCAATCTAGTTAGCATGTAGGCTAACCACATTTATTTAATTGACTGGGTGATAAACCGAAACCAGCTCAAGTACCCCCGATAGGGTGTAGCATGCTGCTGGACCTACATCACACCTTAAACAAGGTGTACATGTGACATGCTATGTGGTGAAGTGACGAACAATTACATAAGATAAATAATTTAAAATGAAATCGCCCTATTATAGTAGCTCAGATATGCAGTACAAACACATTCTCCAAGCTTATTCCCATAATGTACTGAACACACTAAATTTTTGCTGTCTAGATATAACACCCACTTGGCAGATAGTCAGGTGTAAATTACTTTCTTCAATATTTTTTTCTCCGTAGCTTGCTGTTTATGTGCTTGTGTTTTATGCCTTTTCCTTCCTTTTTCTTCTAAGATGAATGATGGTCCTTTATTCTGAGTGTTCCCCAAATATGCCTTCCCCCTTTTGCCATTCCCCTTACAGTATTACCTGTCATAATGCACAATGCGTTGGCGGGCTAGTTGGTGTGGATCCATAAATACTTCGTTTAGCGCTATACAACGGACACAAGAAAGGCCACAGGACAATGCGCTTTATTGTATTGCGCTAAACGAAGTATTTATGGATCTGTCATAATGCATTCAAGTTCTCTGTGAGCAACAAAATGCTCCATGTGGCAGTGCCATGTGTCCCTCAAAAATTTGCAACAGCCTTTGTCTTCAATGGTCAGTGAGACTGTCCATATGACAAGAGTATAACAAAGACCTTTGGGAAAAAAACTGCCACATCATCTGGCTGCATCAGCTGGTCTAAAGCATGAAATAGCATTCAACTAAGCCACAAAGTGTCATGGGCACTGTGAAGCCGCCACCTCACTGATGACAAGGCACATACATAATGTATAAGCTTGTGGCACAAATGAACAAGGTGCATCAATGCTGGCTTGCAAACTGACTCAGCACAGATAAATAATTTCCTAAGCAGATCTTGAAGCTTTCAAGCTCAGAAAAGTGCACACTGAGCATACAGCAAATTTGCAATCATTTTAATGTTATGCTAAGGAGATAATTAGTAAGCTAGTTCATTACTGTTTCTGCCATGAATTACATATTTTTTTTTCTTTTCAGGATTCACATATGATTTCATTTAATATCTATTGTTGGGTTTTGTATTAACACAAATACGTTTGCATCCACGTACTGTTCCCTGTGTTTATTACTTTTGGCACACAATTATGATGTTTTTTAATTTATTTTTTGCACATGTTGTTGCTCTATACTGCTACATAAATTAGCAGACGTTTATTTAGTGTATAATTGTACAATTTTAGCACACCATTAGAATCTCAAATGCTTACTTGTACTTAGCCGTTGCTGTAAATTGTACTATACATTTGAAGAATCGAATGACCATGGACATTGCTACCATGAATTTTCACAGAAACCAACGCTGTTGTAACGCGCGAAATTGTGCATATGTGTGTGATCTGCTGTTGAACCTGTCGTTCGTGGGGGCTGAGACCTTTGTCAGGCTTTATGCCTTTAGTCTCAGTCTATCCTTGTTTGAATGAGCGAGGAATAAAATTCAATTCAATTCAATTACCATTGTTGTTGAAGCAGTGCACTTCTAGAAACACAGAAAAAGAATGAAATACACAAATACAAGCACTTATGTTATAATGACCTTAAATTGCTCTCTTCTAGATGCAATGTCAATGATTGCACAAAAATGGTCAGTCGACACCTCTAAAAGTGATCTTTTCAATAGGAGAACTTACCATATTTGAATTACAGCAATGCAATTAATTATTAGTCGTATGTTTACCAGTTTTTCATAAGTCTCTCATAGACTTGAATAAACAAAAAAATATATACTCATAGTGGCATAACTCAGCAAATCGCTCAAGTGCGTTAAATATAAAAATTAAATGTGAGAACAAAATTACCTGACTGAGTGGAAAGTCAACTTCAGCATGACTGTTATTGGCCTCAAGTTGGTCATGTGCTAGGTCATGTACTTCACTGGGTTCAGTGTTATAACCAAGTGCAGCTTCAACATTATGGTCAGGACCCACACTTGGGCGACTAGCATCCATATCAGTATGATCAGTGGCATCAACAACCATTGCAACACCACACATTGCACAGGTGTCTGGCTCAGTATTATTTATGCCACACAGCTGACAGGTCCACCCTAAAAGATAACAAAATATTATGTTAAAGAAAACAATCCAAAGCTGTTCACTGATTCAATACGTGAGACATCTAATAAAGGCCTTGGAGCACTTTTTGGAGCAGCGATATTTCCATTCTGGAGCTCTTACAAGCAGAAATGTTTATACTTGAGCAACTCAGCAGCAGGAAAATGCATACTCTGGCACAGCTAAAACAAAAGGTCTTAGTACAAGCAAGAAACAAAAGTGCCAAAAGAACAGCGCCTAAGAATAACAAAAGCCACACAGGCATGGAGGTCACATTATTCAAGATACTAACACATGAGGCACTGTGTAATAGGTTCATTAGGTTTTTGGATTTAAAGCAGAGTCTTGTAAATGACTAAATTTCATGTATTTATTTCTTAAGGACCCAATACCATTACATAAGGAGGTGACATAGACACATGTAAGCATCAGGTAATTGACATAAATGTACGGCTACAACAGTTATGAAAGGAAAAAATTGTCATCCACCTGACTGTAGCAGGAAGCTGCAGAGAAAACCCATACAGGTTTCTCAGAAACAAAGCTTCACAGCTGAATAAAAATTTGTCCTAGTCTAGGGAATGAATATGGGACCGTCGCCTTACTGGGGTGGTCACTCTACCACCTAAGCTAACCAGGAGGCTAGCAGATCGCAGGACAAGAACACTGAATATGGCAAAGTAGTTCTGTGAAAGCCCAGAAGGTGGAGGAAGGTTACTGAAAGGGAGAACTGTCATTCACTCGACAGTAGTGCAAAGCTATGAAGGAAGCCCATACGGGTTTCTCAGAAAGAAAGCTTTGCAGTTGAATAAAAAGTTCTGATCCAGGGGATTGAACCCAGGACCAATGCCTTTCCAGATGCCCTGAACCAGGATGAATTTTAATTCAGCTGCAAAGCTTTTTTTTCTGGTGAGCCCTGTCACAGTAAACCATAACGTCCATTCAGCATTACAATAATATTTCTCGTTTTTACAAAAGCAACATGCTATCTAGCACACTCATGAAGACCTAAACAGGACTAATAGGCGAGGCAACCTCAAGTTTATGCCTGAGACACCAATGCCAATTCCTCCCCTAGCAGTCAAATTTGAATGGCAAAGGTCGCATCCCGTTCCATTGGAGTGACCATGCCCCTGTTCGCGCTGAAGCACGTGCAACTGATGGCTGCATTTCCACGATGACACATGTGGTCTTGTCATACCGCTATTGTGCACTGTTTATCATTAAACACTTTGTTTAATCTATTTTCATAAGCCTTTGCATATGAAGTCTTTGCACTAATAATTGCATGTAGCTGGTAGCCAAAAGAAAGACAATTTATCATTCTTTTAAATACGCCTTTCACCTAATAAGTGATTCTAAGCGTTCTTGAACTACGCAAGATGGGTAGCATGAGCTGCTTGACATTTCCTTTTCCTTAAATGCGCAAAGTTGTAATTGCACAACATAAATTTTTGTGATGTCATTTCCTTCTTAAAATGGTTGGGCATGTTGAGACATGCGACTAATGCATACAAAGTCATTGAAATGGGCTGCACAAGACATTGCACCCGTGTTTCTGAGGTAGACCAGCATAAAAAAGTAATTGTTCACATAAAAATGCGCCTGTCAAAAAAAGATTTTTTTAAATGGCACTCAGCACCCCAAGAATGTTATTTGTGTGCTTCACATCAGAAAGAAATTAACAGTGCTCATATTTGTTTCACACATTTCTAAGCATGGTGGCTTCTCTTGCTTTGAATCGGAACCGGAAATAAATAAACAGTACCTGTTCCTTTTTCCCCTCACATCTCTTAAGCAAGGTGGCTTCTTTTGCATTGGATTAGCATATATCTCAAGCTGACAGTTGCAGAAAATGTTGTCGCTGATGTGCAAAACATACTTGGCATTTGTAATAATGTTTGATGTCCACATTTTATTTGATGTCCTAAAATGAGAGGCACAGCAGATGCTCACCTTTCTAGGTGTTCCAACCGTGAAAAAGGTATTCTGCATCAGACAGTTACTGGAAAATGGTAACGTTGTCTACACACTGCCATTTCCCAACTAGTCCATGTACTGCTACTGAACGTGCAGTTCAAGCACGAGCACCATGTGCAACGAGAGAGCACACAGAATCAATGTAAACAAACGGATGACAAAGGGCTGTGTGCGACCACCAAGGAAAAGTTTTTTTAACCACAGGGCACCTTCAGCAAGGCACAGAGGTGCCACCTCATCGAGATTGTCTTGTCTATACAAAAGAATTTGTGAGCAAATGGACTTGTAGTTGTCATGAGTGGCTACTTCATCCAGGCCTGGATTAACACAGCTCAATACTATCTATCACGCTGAATGCTGGAGTAACTTGCTTTCTGTGACAAAAAGATTGTCTAACCTGCTGCACGGTCATTGAGGAGGGCATCCAAAGTACTTGATGCTTCAGAGGTTTCATGCCTGGCTATTGTATTCGCCAACTCCTCGCCTTCTTCAGTGCTAGCAATGCTATCTGGGGGCTTCCAGCATCTGTTTCGGATCACCTCTTCAGCCCTTAGCTCCTCTGCTGGGCTCACCAGGTACAGGAAAACTGGACACGCACTGTGGCTCACACCAAAGTGTTCCAGCGTAGCCCCATCATCAGTGGCCAGGTTTTTGCCCAGGATCCATCGCTGAACCCTTGCAGGAATGTTGTACTCAGTCTCAACCTGGCAGAATATAGCAGCTATATGAAATAGACATGCTGAATAAATTGCTCCCTAATAACTCAACAGCCTGAACGATGATAGGTGATGAATCTATCATTCCATATGGCAAACAAAAAAGTTAAATCAAGCAGTGATATGACAAGAATGTCGCAAGAGATAGCTATGGCAGAACAGAAAAAGTGCAGGAAGCAAATATGTAAAATTTCAAACAGTTGCAATGTTACAGTCAAACAAAGGATGATACTTTTAGAGTTACTTCCAGAAGTGACATCTTTCGCTGCCATAACTACATCATAAAAGGTCCCCAACATGATTTTACAGTACCTTAAGAGAATTTTCTAGACAGAGAGGGTATTTCTCATGAAAGGCTTCGCATAACATGGTTTGGATGCATCAATGTTTAGAAATGTAGACTGTTGGGCCAGTTGGTGTATCATGTAGTGTCGTTGAGCGTTCATTCATTCATTCATTCATTCATTCATTCATCATTCATTCATCCATCCATTCATCCATACAGTGTTGTTTACTTCTCACTGATTTGAGCTAAAGTGTTTTCACATCTCTTTCTGACATCCTTTCGTGGTACTGTAGCTCTGATGGCCTCACATTGAAGTATAGTGCAGTACTCTTGTCTTTAAGCGTGCACTAACCAGCACTCATCCCTTTGCACCGCCAGGTGCATCCTGCACTCAGATCTACTACAGTGAGTGTGCACTTGCTGCAGTGCATGCTGTAAAACATTCCCTGCAGATGCCTGGCGCACAAGAAAACAAGTGCTGGTTCACCAGTGTCCTTGAGGAGGGAATGAGTATGGTGATGGAAAGTCACAGCACAGCAGGTGCAAACAAGGACTAGGCATGTTTCTTGCACCAGAATAACACATTACTGTGCCCATTTCTCAAGCCCAACTCACCCAAGCTTCCACTTTATCTCTTTACTTCACTCCTTTTCATGCACACATACATGCACGTAGACAGCAGATGCAGCAGTATGCTCACATGCACAGCTGTAACTGCTGCACTGCTTTAAGAAACATTTACATTTATTGTCCTTGCATCCTTAGAAAAAAAATAAGTAAATGCTCAGCGACTGCTTTGATAAGTTGCTTGGCTGCATTCTTACAACATCCATATGATCTGACATTCACTGGCAGCGCTGTCCTGTACTGCTGATATATTATTGCAGTAGCAATTATATGGACACTCCAGGTGCATTTCTGCCATCGCCCTGGCGTTCCATATAAAGTCTAAGGGCCATAACATCATTGCCGCATGCCATATGCTGTATGTGTGAGTGAAAGCATGCGAGGGTGAGCCGACGATGGTGGCTCAATCTTGCGCTTACAAGGGAGGAAAGCAGGGAGGAAGCGCGCCATCTTTTATCATGCACAAGGCACCAGGGGAAGAGGAGGGGATGGAAGGGAGGGAGGAGCGGGAAGGGAGGGGAGGGGGCATTTTACTCCGGTGGTGGCTGCATATGGCGCGGTCGCGCGGGCCCTACCTTGAAAGCGATCTACGATGGGAACAGAGTGCACTGAGTGCTGATAGTTTCGTGTGTGCTGTGTTCTTGCCACTTAGTTCACATTGAAGTGAGAGGCAGCACGAAGGTCAATTCACTCGCTGTCGCTGTCGCTGCCGCGCTTTCTCACTCTGGCATTTTGACAGTGAGTCTGCACAGTCATCGAGTGAGGTTTGTTTATGTTTGCTTGTGTGCATGCGACACCATGCTTGTTAATTTAGTTAGTGAATGTTCACAAGTTTATACAGCCAATAAAACTACTATCTTTACTTCATATAGCTGTCTACTAATCTGCTCTCGAAATCAATGCTTCGCCTTTCGGGCAAAACTGTGACTTTTCTTTTATTGCAGAACAAGAACTCCAGCATATAAATGAACAAGCTTGTGCAGGTAAAGCTAGATATAATTTCAAGCAACTAGTCATTTGTAGTGCTTTTAATTTTTAAGTCATTTCGAAGGTGCTTACAGTTCTTCGCCCTGAGGTGAGAATAAGCAGCTGCTACACTGGCAATACGCTGAGGGTTGACTTTCGCATTCGCTAATATACATATATTTTTAAAGTTTTTATTATGGAGACAGGCGACCTTTGGTACCTCAAGGAACTTTTCTAATACATTCATTGTTTGATATTAGTGGATGATATTTCTGTAGGATATTGCTTATGTTTTGGAGCACAATGGAGCACTCTATTATAAAAGCTAGCGGCTGCCTGGATTGTGCTTTAGGTTGTTTTCTATGTAATGCCGATCTCCTTTATAATTTAGATGCATCCTTGTAGGCCTGATTTAGCAAGTTTTGTAGGTCATTTGTAGCAGCTAGGGTTACTTTAAGGGTATTTATGCATTTGACAAAAATATTGTTGTTGCTACAGGTTTTCTTATTAGTTTGTCCGCACAACAAAGATCTCTCACTTACACTGTCGCAACTAATGACTAGTAAAATAGTATATATGCTGCTGGCTATTTAGCAGTCTTACATCTGGTCAGAACAGAGCTAACCTTTTCTCTTTTTTTTTTCTTTTTTACAGCTCATGCTCTTTTTTTTTTACTAATTCCTCTCCTTTAACTATTACATAATCACATGGCACCGAAGCAGCGGATACCAAGGACGAAGAGCCGTTTCAAATAAAGTTTTATTCATTCATTCATTCATTCATTCATTCATTCATTCATTCATTCATTCATTCATGAATTTTAGTATGCTCATGTTCATTTAATAGTATGTTGCTTTACATCTGGGCAATTTCTTTTTCTTTCTCAGCTTTTGACAAGATGTGTTTGTGCTCGTTGCTTTATTTTCCTGTTAAAGCTTCTTACTTTTGAGTGGACACCTCTTGATACCCCTTGAAGTTGTTTTCTTTCTTTCTTCATTCATGTTGTTTTGCCATCCAAATCTTATCTTGGCTTACTTTCTGTCGTCTTACAAAACTATGTCCACCAGAGTGACAGTTCTGCTCACATACAACAGCTTCTTTCTTTCCCTCCTAGGTTGTTTTCCTTTTTTTTCCCTACCACCACCACTACAGCAAGCACCTGCGGCACACCCGCCTACTCACTCACTATCTCAACAACTCATCGCTCCCTTTGAACATTTCAACTTGCATTACCCAGCAAGCCTCACCTTACTCTTTTGTGCCTGCTTACCTAGGCTTCTCGCAAAGATGGCTGTATAACCTTGCCAATAAAAGCAGTTATTGCCCTGACATAGAGAAGCACTCTCATTAAAATGTTGGCTACAGGCTAAAACTTACTTTGTTCACTTACTATTGGTCACTTAAAGTCTACATGTTCCTGTGATCCCTTTGTCTTGTTTGAAAATGTGATTAAAGACAAATGGCTTATTTCATAGAACAGGCACAAACAACAATTTTTTTTTGCTGTAGCAATAAAGAAAAAATGGCATTTGACTGTAGCATAAACAAACTGTCGAAATAAAACAAGTTAACAGATGAAGATTAATTCAAATTACTGACAGTCTACATAAACAAAGCTATACAAATCAAACTACAATTTGATGTCTGGCTGCCAATGATTCAAAAACCACAAAAGCTCACTCATACAACCAAAATACACCAACCTTTTTCTTAAGGTTGCTGACAGTCATCTCTGGATGGACTGGCAATGAAATGGGACCGACATGAGACTTCCTGTCTTCAACATACATTTTTACTCTGTGAATGCAAAGGAATATGCGACAATTAAGATTTAACTTTTCAGAAAATAATTGTCACAACGCTATTTAATGCTACACTACACAAATTTCACTATACTTTTTCATTTAACTGTTTCTAGGGAACAAAAGGGTCAGGGCCTTGAGTTTCATGCATAATTAAATGGCTCCTAAAGTACCATGCCATTATTCTGCCTATTACAGATAAAAATCTATACCTTCTAAAAAAGAAAACTTTGTGAAGAGAAAACATGCATCGATCTTGACACTCACATAAACTGCTTAGGGTCTGGTGCTACTTTCCGGACTCGACGCAGTGAACAAGAGACCTTGTACATAGCCAGCTCCCTTGCCAAAATTGCAGCTCTGTCATGCTCGCCTTTGCTAATTGCTTCTTCAAGCTGCCGAAATAGAGCTGGTAATTTTGCTTGCATAAGAGCAGTTGGAGAATTTGGGTGCACAGGTGGTCGTTGCCTTCCTAAAAAATAAGATACGTCATTGTACTTCACCATGCAAGTGCACCTCAGATCCCCCGCCTCCTTCCTTTTAGCAGTTATTGGATATGTAAACAACACAAAATTTCATATTTCAAGAGTAAAGTGGATAATTTTTCAACATGTCAATAATGCACTAAGTTTTTTTCATTATACGTAAAACTGCACACATCTAAGAATGTATGATGTTTCAAGGAGCACTTTTTTTTTTTTTGTGTGTGAATAGCCACCACACTTCTCCAACAGTACAGTACAAACAAGAGGTGAAATTTATCTTCATTTTCCGTAAAAAGAACAAGCTTTTGACATATTTATTCACCTGAAGGCTGGGCTGCTAGGTAAACTTAAGTAAAAGCTTTCTTTTGATTGTCCTTGCAAAATTGTCCACTCTTAAATAGGAAAAGATGCACAAGGTGTCAGATCAGCACAGTAAAATCCTGTCACTGAATCATACGCGACATACTCTGTTAGAAGAGGAAGGCCCCCACACAAGAGGCTTCCTCAAGTCCAGGAAGGAAAACAAATGAAATATCCAAGCAACACACAACAAAAAGTTGCAGACAAATACCTAGAGTTAAAGTTGAAAGGAAAAACCCACCTGAACTCGTATGAGCACTGGCTTGTGTAGAGGCCTGGGATAAAGACACAGGCATGGCCTTGCCTGCCATCATTTCAAATGAGCATGCCGTTGTGGCAGCCACCACTGCACACGAGGCAGTTTCGCCAACACGGCCCCCTCCGCCTTCTTTTCTCCCTCCGGAAGTTTTATTTTTAGTCTCCACAGCTGGCAGCTCTGAGGTACTTGGTCTTGGTTCGTCTGGCAGCCCTTTCCCAGCTTGCAGTTGGTGTTTCTGCATTAACAAAGAAGCATTTTACGTCTAGGAATGCCAAATATATCCTTTTCCATACTTAGGCATCTGCAGCAAGCCTTACATGGAAGGTGTAAAACACACGCTAAGCAAGCAGTGCTCAGCCACTTTCAAAATCTGTCAAACATTGTCAATCGTTACAAAAGTGCAAGTTATATATAAGGCAGCTTGAAGCTACACTGTAGTTAACATTGTAAGCTTACGCATGCTACCACACTTTTAAAGTTCATATTATGAATACGACCCCAATTTAACTTTGAACATTTTTTTATTATTATTATGATTACTACTTCAAGCTTTTAATGCCAGATGTCATCATAAGTTCCACAGTGCTGCTGGTGAAAGAAATAGTCTACAGCATTCAATATATCCTAGCTACTTCACAGAGCAACAGCATCCCCAGTTTTACACAGGTTTAGGTGAGTCTAGTGTAGGACAGTAGCAACGATATGCCACTTTCAGGCTTTAATTAGAAAAGTTTATTCAAAATTAGGTTATTTTACATGGTAAGCGAGAGGCAACACAGTCAAAGCATGTGTTTTTGATGCTCCAGAGACTTGCATGCATCACAGAATGAACTGGTAAAGTGGTTTAAGTGTGAGCAACCATCCTGTCTGTAATTGTTGGAGGGGTTCAAGAAATGCTGAATATCAAACTTAATGGACTTTAGGGAAGGTGGCGTGCTGTCATCCATAGAGAGCAATAAAAGGCTGAATGGCATTGCTGATGATGTATAATAAGTGATAAATTTCTATTCAGTAAAGATAAACTCAGCAGGATTCATCATATACCTGATTGCCAAAAATCAAAGAAATGGAAAATTTTTTAAAGCAAAGCTTTCTTTGCCTCTTCTCTTGACTTTTCCACTGCTACTGCTGTCGCTGTCTTGCATGCCGTGTCTGGGGATGGTTCAAAGAGGGAGCGTGGCATAGAGGAACGGCAACACGAGAAACTCGTATGAACCTTTCCATTGTGTTGCAATAATGCCCTCTAGAGCTCCCTGGGCATCACCACAATACTCTCTTGACTGCTGTAATTATCCGTGACCCAACTTAAAAGCATTGCAGAAACTACAGCACTTTCTACTAACATGCAACAGTTCGGAGGAGAGACAGAATGATAAAGAGGTAGGAAGAGGAGAATGGGCAGAACTGATGCAGTCATGAAACAAGTGAATTACAGCCTTGCCACTCTTTTCTTGCATACATGGGGGTGGGTGGGAGAGGGAAAAGGTGGCCTAAGAAGGCAAGGAAATGCTACTACTAGACATGGCAGCAGTTACAAACAAACTGGATAAATTTAAATTCAAGGTTGGCTACAGTAAGTTCCCACTATTTTTGAAGAAAGAAAAAAAGAACCCTTGGATATTTGTTAAGCAGACAACAGAAGACACTACGGAAGCGGCCACCTATCAAATCAACACTTCTGTATCCGCTGCAGTAATTTTGTGGCAATGGCAATGCTCGAGGCCATGGGTTCGATCCCAACAGTGGCAGTCGCATTTTGATGGGGTCGAAATGCCAAAATGTTTGTGTACTCAGATTTAGGTGTATGTTAAATAATCCCAAGTGATCAAAATTAATATTTAGTCCCCCACAGCCGTGTGGGTCATAACCAGATTGTGGGCTTGGCAAGTAAAGCCCCATAATTTAATTAATGTTTAACACTTTTGTCAAGATGCGTTGCACCATGTGAGGCAATGATAGTGCTAACCTTCCCGCAGGCTATGAGCAATGTCACACAACAACAACTCAGGCAAGCACATCTGGCGGTGTGTTCTGTGATCTATGCTGAGGAATACAAGTGATGCACACAAGATACATTTATTATCAACTCACCACTCTAGTACTGCACTAAATGATGATGAATTTAAACATTCACCATAAAAATCACCCCCAATTATCATCAATGAATGCAAACAGCACAGAAAGCTTTGCCTACATCGATTCCTACAGTGCGTAGGGTCCACATAACTTTTGTTATAAAATTAGGTGTGTGTTAGATTCGGGGTCATGTCAGAATAGGGTAAATATGGCCAAGTGAAGCAGCAGTGTGTATGCATGTTTTTCCTGCTACTTCTTTAACTGAACACGCCAGATAATTCAATCAATTTTGTTGGTATTGTCAAGGTTGAATTATTGGAAGTCAACTGTATAAACTTGTGTTAACTATGTACGCCATAGGCAATTATGCATGACAAAAGCCAGCAACATGGGTTTTACCAGGGCTTTAAGTCAGGAAGTCTGGGCCTCCCACCAAATTTTGGAGGAAGGCATCTCCCACTCCTTCAGCCTACAAAAATTTGTCCTTTCTAGAAAGCAAAATGATCCTATGCAAAGAATGATGACCTGTGCTGCTATGAGCTAGTTGACTAAATTTTCAAATTCACATATTTGTTATTTCCTTTGCCTACATATGCATGCATGCACAAATGTGTGTGCAGGCACACACATGCATGCACATACATACGTATGAGCAGGCCACGTATACATGGTCCCTGTTAAGACAAATTCTTAAGAGCAATATGATTATAAAAAATAACATATTAATGCAATAAACAACAATTACATTAATGTCTAAGTACATTCTGACAAACTTTTGTGAATAAAAGGCATTTTGCCTCCCTGTAGTAATATTATATATTTTGCCATGTATATATTCTTCCCTCAGTATAAGCAGCAAAACTTGATTGAAAGCACAGGTAGTTAGTTGCATTAGTTCTAATATAATGTGCACCTTTGAAGGGCGAACATACCCAAGGTGGGTTTCCAGCGGAAGAGTTACTTGCTTGTGGACGCAGCTTGCAAAACACACTGCCAAAGTCAGGAGAGTGGCTAACGGGTTTGAGGTTCATTCTACAGGATGCCAACTGTGTATTCAAAGGCAACTGAGATGGCACGTTCTTCACACACTTTGGCTCTGAACCCCATGAACTTGCATCACTGTTTTCTATCTTGGAATCTGCTGTTCCCCTATCTTCAAGTCTTGCAGCAATGGCAGATCCAGGCATTACAGCAGTCAAGAAATTCTCTTTCTTGGATTCCATTGGTGTATATGTCCACTTTGTAGAAACAACTTTGCTGGCATCTGTTGGGTGTTTCTGAAAAAGTGACTTTAGTGATTTCACTTGCTTTCTAGAGTGCTTTGGTGACTCAGGCTCACTGTCCTTTTGAGTCTCATCAGAATTCAATTCAAGCTTGCTAAAAGCATCTAAAAGCTCAAACACATTCGAATTACGTTTCAGTACAGATTCCAAGTTGTTGAATTCTCCACCTACTACTGTGCTGGCATATGGCTCCTCCTCTTCTAAAATGGGAGGGCATTGCCTTGTACGTGGCAGAGTGGACGATCTCACTTCACGATTGG